>NW_023618592.1:17223-23847 GCF_014905685.2 Nematolebias whitei
GGCAAAACAGAGCCCAAAACAACCGAAGGCAGCTGAAAGGGCCCCCCAACAACCACAATACAGGGAGCGCCCCCCGAGGCCGCAAGCGCGACCGTACAGAAATCAGCAACCAAGAAAATTTCAAGCTCCAGCTACAAACCAAATACCCCAGAAGTGGGGCAAATATATACCGCCAGAAGAATATGCAAAGCTCACCCCAGAAGAAAAGAAGGCCCTCCAAGAGTCCCGCATGAAAGGGAGTGGAGGGCCAGCTAAATGATGGCCGAAAGGTCGCGGGTCACCCTAGAGAACGCCTATTGGGATGGGGATAAAATCTACACTGAACTAGGTGGAGAACCTTACCTGATAGACTCTGGTGCAGAGGTGTCAATGACCCGCAGAGACCTGAAAACAATAGGACACCTCACGGTCCAATTGGCTAACGGAACCGTAGAAAAAATGCCTTTTGGCTTATGGAAAGGAATTGTATGGGTAAAGGGACCTTATAACCTCATGACAGTAACAGATTTGAAAGAACTAGCAAAGCCAAAAAGAGACCCAAGGGCCCTGAATAGATTGCTGAATACGCTCAAATCCAGATTAGTAAAAATAGGGCCAACACACGGAAAAAAGGAAATCAAAGAGTGGTATAAACCTGTAAATATCCCCAAAGTAACAGAGCAAAAATTAAATGAGAGCGACTTCTCCCCGGCAGGGAAAGAGAAGTTAAAATAAATCGAGTCAGCCTCAGCGGCCAAGTTTAAAAATTACTGCGGGGATTTGGGTCCAAGATTTGTGCATATAATCGAAGGAGGAGTACATCCACCCGTACGACAATATCCCCTCAACCCAGGGGCAGTTGAAGAAATTAACAAAATCGTAACAGAATTAAGTGCTTTAGGAATCATTAGAGAAGAAGCAAATTCTATTACTAATAGCCCCAATCCAGGCAGTAAAGAAACCTGAGTCTGCTGGAGGAGGATGGCGACCGGTAATCAATTTCAAAGCACTTAACAGATGAACAGTGGCACACCGAGCTAGCCTAATCAACCCACAAGGTACTTTAAAAACCCTGCAAGTGAAAAAGTACAAATCCTGCATCGACTTGGCAAATGGGTTCTTCTCACTCAGACTGGCCAAACAATCACAAGGGAAAACAGCTTTCACCCATCACGAGAGAAGCTATGTTTGGCAGCGATTGCCACAGGGATACAAAAATTCTCCAAATGTGTTTCAATCAGCCGTAATGGATGTGCTTAAAGACTTTGGTGCCACAGTTTACATTGATGATGTGTTTATCGCAGATGACACAGAAGAAGAACATCTAGAAAGATTGGCAAAGGTGGTGCAGCGAGTCACAGAAATTGAAATAGCTGAAATTGAACCTGAAGAAATGTCAGTTTGGACAGTTTAGAGTAAACTATCTAGGGTTTCAAGTAACAGCCGATCTGGGACTCTCAGAAGGCTACAGAGAGAAACTCGAACAGATTCAGCCCCCCGAGTCCAAAAACGAACTGCAAAAAATCTTAGGTTTATGCAACTATGTGAGGGATCATGTCCCCAACTATCAGAAATATGCCAAACCCTTGTATGCTTGCCTGAAGAAAAGGGAAGTAGAAAACGAACAGAAAGGTAAAAAAGCTTGGATTTGGACCGCCGAAAACCAAAATGACTTGGAAGAACTGAGAACAAAAATAAAGGAAGCTGTACGCTTAGAACCAAGAAGCCTTATGACAAAACTCGTAGCTGAAGTTAGCTGTGAGGGAGACGATGCCATGATAACAGTTAAAAATGAAAATGGAGGTTTAGTTACTCTTTGGAGTTATGTTAACCTCAGTTGAGAAAAAATTTCCTCAGGAAGAAAAAGAATTAGCAGTACTTGCTAGATACTGGGGAACACTGAAAGATTTGGCCCAAGGACAGCCTTTTAAAGTCATAACACAGAGCCAAGTGCACAAATATCTCAGAAAGTGAACAATTGAAAGTACCAAAGCTACCAACACAAGATGGGATAGATGGGAAGACATTTTGTTAGACCCGGATCTAGAGATAGGACCGGCACAGCCGGCAAGCAAAAAAATGACAAAAGAGACACCTGAACAACAACAAATGCATGATTGGACTCTCTACACGGACGGATCCAAGAAGGGATCTGATCAGGTGGCACATTGGGGATTTATCCTCAAATATCAGGGAAACGAGTGCTGCCGTAGGAGGGGGAGAGTGCCAGGAAGTGCGCAAACAGGAGAAGTTACAGCAGTACTCGAAGGGCTGCTAGAACTGACAAACAAAAAAGTGAAAAGAGCAAAAGTAATGACTGACAGTCATTACTGTTAACAAGCTTTAAATGAGGACTTATTCATATGGGAAGAAAATGGATTTGAAAGTGCCAAAGGAAAGATGGTGGCTCACCAAGACTTGTGGAAGAAAATAGCTGAACTCAGGCTAAATCTGCAGTTAGAGGTAGAGCACCAAAAGTCCCACACTAGAGAAGGAAAATACTGGCAGGGTAACGAAGAAGTCGATTGTTATGTCCAGCAGAGAAAAATAGTTTTTGTCGGGATCGAGAAGTGGGACAGAACCTCTGAAGGTCGGAGGGTCCCAGAAGAGTATGTGGTAGAGGTTGTACTGGGCGTGCATGAAGGCCTAGGTCATGTGGGCGTACAACCTACACGTAAGGAGTTGGAGAGTCAGGAACCCTTTAAAACAAGTCCGCAAGGTGCTGCAGGACTGCAAAGTATGTGGTCAATACAACGTAGGACTGCGAGGGCACCGAGTGGGTGGACAAACTATCAAAAGCACCTTACCCTGGGGCTCAGTGTGCATGGATGTAGCTGGGCCTATGGGAGTCACGGGCAAGAAGGGAGAGAAATACCTTCTAGTGCTAGCAGACTCAATGTCAGGGTATGTGGTAGTGAAGCCAGCAAGAAAAGCTAATGGCAACAGTGTTGTTAGCATGTTAGAGCAGGTCTGTGGGTCATTAGGCGTTCCAAAGGAACTGAGAACTGATAATGGAACGCATTTTCGCAATGCACAAGTGGATCATTGGTGTCAGACTTTTGGGGTAATGTGTGTGTATTCACCTCCTTACACACCTCAGGCCAACGGGGTGGCCGAAAGAGCCATAGGTTTAGTCAAAAATTGGATAGCTAAAAATGCTAATACCAAAGAATGGAGCACTAAAGCTGTGGAAATAGGACAGGCCTTGAATGACAGGCGTCGAGATGGTAGACCCTCCCCTTCAGAGGAGCTTAACCAACGACAGTTCACCACGCAGGAAACTGGGCGGAGCCCCGATGATAAGGAGAAACAACCAGACCCTGAAACCTCATTCAAGGTGGGGCAGAAGGTGTGTGTCAGAGCACAGGATCACACGTCAGCAGTGGCAGTGAGGCCCAAATACAACACCACAGACAGAGTAAAGAGACTGTTAGACAAAAACACAATCGAGTTAGAAAAGAAAGGGATCCAAGGAATAGAGCAACTGAAGCCAATTCCTAGCTAAGTTAAAACCAGAAACCGGAGTATGGCCAAAGAACCAAGTACCACGTTCCCCTTTATTAGAATGGCCACTATATGCGGGGGAGTCATCCTAAGAAGAACATCTTCAGAGCTTTGGGCAGGTAGGGCTCTGAAAACATTGGAATATGCTAAAAAAGGATACCTGTCGACAGAAGAAGAAGCCCTCATATGGAACAAGGTGGAAAACAACTGGTGATCTGCCTGGACCCAAGCGGTCTACCGCTTCTCTGGGAAGGACCAGGGAAGAAGAAACCCCTCAAACCTAAAGCAAGTAAGCAACATGTCCGAGATTTCCAAGTGAAACCTGTAAAAGTAATGGATGCATTTATTTGTGGGAAGTGCAGTTTCTGTCTTGCCTCGGATGATTATAATAACACAATGGGATCTGAATGTCAAAGGCCCAAGAGACTGTACTTGTGAGTGGAATGGAACCGTCGTGAAATACTGCGGGAGCTGCCAAGAAGAAATGCAAAATGGTCAGCTGTTGCACTCAGAAAGGGCAAAGGGTTGGCAAGTAAGAAGATACTATGACCCCCTCAAGTCCTTTAAAAACCAGTTAGATGAAAGAAAATCCAAGGCCCCAAAAGAAACCACATGGATGTAGCATTATGACCAAGGGCCGAACGCTACACCCTCGGCCCCACCATTATATCCAGGGATAGTTAAACCCAATGAGGGGGAAGAGGCTAAAAAGAAAGGGAAATGTTGGAACCCTCAGGATTTGCTTGAACAATCAGTACAGCAAGCCTGGCCCTATAATCCCGCAATGGGAAAAGCGAGAAATGCACCTCTCAGCACTAATCAGTTTCCACTGGTCTTTAGGGTGTACAGGGACCTGCCGGGAACAGATGGAGGTGAAAGAAACCAGCTACCTGACAAAGTGAACGAAGAAGCTCAAAAAGGCAGCTGGAAGGGCCCCTGGGAGCTAACAACGTGGGCTCTACTGGTAGCGGAGGTAATCTTAAACCAAGATCTCCAATTAATCGACCTGCCGGAGGTTCCTCGAGAGGCAGGGACCAGGCACACAAATCTGTACTACCACACCACCAGCCTAGATGCATGGGCTATACACGGGGCTAGACCCAAGCAAAAAACAGCTGAGTATCTAGTGACCCCGGAAGCCTGGGAGAGAAAAGGAGTGCTGCAGATACCTGGAATGGCTGCACAACGGGTAGACAGTCCCATAAGGCCAGACTCCACCCAGAGGGTTAGAGTTTCTGTGCAGATGATCATTGCACCATACAGGGGAGTGTACTCCGTTGGGGCAACAATCCAGCCGATCGAAGACAGTAAGAACGACGCTGAAAAGCCTCAACTAAGTAAAACGGACAAAAGACGAAGTGTGCTGAAAGCCTGGGCCAGCAAGACATTCCCGAGGAGATGGAAACTCACGGACAAGAAAATGAACGAGTAAAAAGCAACCCAAGGGGCGCTACACTCATCAATGGATCTCATCGCAAAAGAAGGTTAGAAAGACAAACGCTAATAGGTATTATAAGATGCCCTAGCCCCATTTGGGGAGGAAGAGATAACATAAAATTCCCTGAAATCATCGAAGAAAGTTGGTCATGGGACGCGACCACAAGAACGACCACAGCGAGTGCCGGAGGCATATGTATGGGTTTATTCAGACGAAGGATGACCCATCTATGAGCCCGTCACTCCTGTTGAGTCTCCCATGAGTGTGGAGGCAACATCCTCTCAGCTTGTCACTAACACAGCCCCACTTTCGTCTGAGGATACACATCACCCCGGGAATCCGACATCTCAAGTGGGCAACTCACGAGAGGTCGACTCTGGCGAGCTGACAATAGTGGATAATTGGGATGCTGCTGACGAGGAGGCCCAAAGCTTTGGGCCTAGCGAGACTGAAGATCCAGCACCATATCACAAGGAAACGGTCGATTTGGATTATGAGGAAGATGCCCTAAAAGTGGATACAACTGAAGAAGATCGGGACTGGCTTGGAGCTTAAGTGTGGGTTAAAGGAACAGTCTGACTCCGTGGAGGGGGTGTCAAATATGTACGGAGCTCAGCCTGATCTTTTAGGAAAGAACAAGTCAGAACATGTTATTTTGTGTTCTTCTGCTAAGTCATGGTTTGTAGGCCTCAACGCCTTGAATGATCAGGGCCATGTGTGGAGCAGCACGAGCACACACACGGGCTCACTAAGATGCACACATACAAAGGCCCACTTGAAGAAACACACAGATGCAAGCTCACACAGCCATACACACAGGCTCCCTAAGACACGCACACGCAGAGGGAAGAAAGCAGAGCAAAGAATGTTTTGTTCAATGAAAAGTGTCAGTTTCAGATGAATGAGAAATATGTGGTAATAATAAAGTCAATAAACAAGTAGATAATCAAGTGATATTATAAACTGTGATTTTAAAATTGAATCTTTATGACTTTACAATGTACTCTGTGTTTAAGCTTATTTATGATGAATGTTGAATAGAAAAATACCTGTAGCTTTGTGAATGTTCTGGAAAAGACGTTATGAGTAAGAGTGTTACGCAAGGGGAAAAACCCTAAAATACAGCTCTGAACCAATCAGCATAAGACAGCACAGAATGACTGTGCATTATTGAACAAAATACACCCAGATTTTAATATGCATTAGGAATGACTGGCAAAATCTCATAAGAAGCCCGTGAAGTCGGACCAAGGTCCAGCCCAGAAGGGGTGGGTTAAGCCTGATGTGGTGACTGGCCGAGAGATGTCAGTCAAAATTTCAGGCTTTATAAACAGAGGGTTTCAGAGAAAGCTCTGCTGTTTGGGGACCCACTTCACAAAGCGAAGGAGCTCAGGACAAGATCCGAAGAACCTTTGGATGAAATGTGGATTAATAGGGCAATTTTGAACGTTTTTTGCTGGAGAAGAACTGGGGTGGAATCCAACTGAATAAGTTTCTTTGTTGGAACTATATCTTCAAAACTCAACAGCCCGGATTAAACCTGAAACCCTTTTTCATCAAATTGAACCAGATCAAGGACCAGGAGTGGCCTATATCCAAACAAATGAGATTGGGAAACCTGTTTCTTACCGGATTCAGAAAACATGGTAAGGGGACGCTCCTCAAAATTGATCCTTACTAAAACCTTATCCCAAATTTTAGCA
>NW_023618592.1:23947-36806 GCF_014905685.2 Nematolebias whitei
CACGTGTTTGTGAACCAAGGTTTCATAGAAAGCTCGGTTAATTGCTGATTTATCTGTCCACAGAGACAGAACAGCATCGTTGGTGTGGGATCCTTGGATCTCTACACCTTTAACTACCAGTGGTAGGTAGTGTTTGGTGGACTCTGACTGCTCCAGCTCACAGAGGAGGCTGTCTTGTTGGGTCAGAGTTTGGACCACCGGGTGGGTCTCTTTGGTTTCACATGATGTCAGAGGAATACTCACCGGGCTCGTGTCCTCGGCTGAGGAGTCCTTTGTGCCTTCCGCGGTACCTGCTGTTAGGCAGTCTGTGTTACACTCCGGAGGCATCTGTATTGGCAGTGGTTTGCTCACTTTGGCCCACATCGTCTGATCACCATAATCTATAATTGCGTCGAAGCGATTTATAAAATCCTGGCCAACCAGAAATGGGAATGAGTAAACACTAGACACGTGTACCGGGTGGTATAGTATCATTCTGCCAATCTGCATGTGAACCATTGCTATAGCTGTCAGGGTTGTCCTCTTCTCTGAGAGACCCTGCATTTCTATAGCACATTCTGTGAGAGGTATTATCCTGTTAACACTGGCAGCGGCTGTCCTCAGCTCCTCGAACAGTCTAGCTGACATAATTGTTATGTCCGCCCCACCATCCAGTAGTGCTTCATGTGTGAGGACACCTTCGAGCGTTACTGACAGGTATGCCTTCTTGGCGACCCCCCTTCTGATAAAGTTACACAGAAACCTCTTAGGTTTTTTCTGACGTTTCTTTACACGTTCAGCCTTGTCTGTGTAATCTTGGTTTGTCTGAACCGTCAGCACAGCAGTAGCTGTTTCTGAGTGTTCAGCTTGCGATGACTCGTCATCGTTTGTGTGTGAGTTTACCCCCCCCCTTCTTCCGATGAGGGGTTGTTGGAGGCAACAACAACAATGTCTTGGTGTGTTCCACCGACATCTGTGATGTTGTCATTCGCGCCCTCAGATGTAATAGTGATTACATCACTGCATAGTGCTCCAGGTTGGTTTCCCGTTTCAGTGTGTTTCAAAGTTTCTAACAACCTGCGTAGTTTCTCTGTCTCTTCCGAGCTCAGAGGTGTAGGGCCTTGTTTCTGGAACCTTTGTGATTTTTTCGCCTCGGTTCATTTCGTCCGAGGTGGCGGACGGTTAGGTACGTCTTTTGGGGGTTCCTTTTCGGACTTCCCCTGATAATATGGGTCACCTTGTGTATTATGAAATTCTTTATCAAAGGGTTCGTGAGCGATCGGCACCAGATATTCAGACAAGAGGAAAATGAAACACAAGGGACTGTAACTTGCTAGAATAATATTGTCATTTATTAATCTGCCACAAGAAAACAGCCAAGCAAAGTCATGTACACTTTGTACATTCAACACACAAATTGATATGAGTATCTCTCACCGTGACAAGTGATCGGGAAGCCTTTCGATCCAATGACAGAACTCACATCACAACTGCATGGCACCGCGCGCTGGTCCACACAAGACTTCAACTTTGTCACAGTATTTGTGCTCCTTAAATACCCCTTCCCGACCGGATCGCGTGAGAGTAGATGAAAACAAGTTTGATGGTTACCAGAACAACGGATGAGGAGCTGGTGACTTATTACCAGTAAGGAGCGTCGTGACCGCAAAGCGGGCCAAGACTCTGCTGCCAGAAACACTCCTAAGCTTAATAAAGCATTCCTAAAGAGAAAACACTGCACCCCTCCGTCCCTCTGCAAACCATCAAAGAGTGTCCCAAATATTAATATATATATTTGAATAGGCATAAAGGCAACATAAATCATTCCACCCTTTGCCTTTATGACATGTAAAACAAAATACAATCCCTAATATGTGAATAACACGTTGTATAAGTGTGTTTTCAAACTACATGTAAATGAGTGTAAAATAAGTATAAATTGACATAAAAGCATCAAAATAATCATTCCTATATCATTCCACCCTTGCCTTTTATGGCAATTTAGACATTTAATTCTGAAAAGTAACACACACAAAATGTATATGTTTGAATAGGCATAAAGGCAACTTAATATATTTTTATAAAACATATTTTTATATCATTCCACCCTTTTGCCTTTATGGCATGTAAAACATAAAATCACTCTCCTGAAATTGAAATTGTTCTGGACTTTATCCTAAATAAACTCACTCACACAGTTGAGAAAATCCAGACGAGTTTCAAACCCCTGGAACGTTTGATTTATTACATTCCCACTGACACGATCATTGTAAATCAAAACACCTGGTAGGTGTTCAGATTATAGTTTTTTTTCCCTACCAAACCATGTACCAAGCTGTATTATAAATTTCCTGATTAATTCTTTTTTTTTAAACCCTCCTAATATAAAAACAAGTTCCCAAAATACACAAAGTTAATACAGAGATACATAGATCAAACTAGTTATTCTTCTTTTCACTAAACAAGCAAAAGGGATACTGCATATATTTTGCGCCGTAGATAATATTCCTGCGAATATATCCCACCAATGGTGAGCCAACGCCTACATTATTGGTTTTAGCCACATGTAAAAACCTTTCTCTGAGCCATGCAGGTGGACACTGTTAGATCAGACACGTTTAGACTTATGAGATTCAATCATTCGTTTCAGCTCTGTAGACCCATTTCAATGCGCATTTTGAAACGGTCTAGGGAGACTCGCCAGGGTACGTGCGAGTGGTGGAACTATAATTAGTTAATTGATAAGTCTGGTTGTTCCAAGTCCACAGATGTACACCATATGACTTTTATTGTTGCTATCAAACTAGTTCTCTAGCCTAGTTCATGAGTCCAATCACACAATACCTTGTCTCTGGTTAAACATGGGTTACCATGATAAGTTTCAACATACATATCACTCCTTTATCAGCTGTCTCACATAATTGCATGTTATATGTGAGATTTGTCTGTGGCTCAAACCACTCACCCTGTACTTTTTTTTTTAAACCAGTGTCCTTGTAAAGGCAAAATGTGATATTTGCATAACTGTGGTTGCCTTCATTACATTTTGTCAATTCAGGTTTTACAACTACCCAGTAGGAACTGGAAATGTTCCATAATCTCCTCCACTCATGATGATTCGATGTAGTAACCACCCTCTGGCAGCGCTCCTCCTGCAGCTGTGCATGGAAAAAATTGCAAGGTACACAGGAAAACAAGTTCAAAGCTTCAATTATGTTGGAGAGCGTTTCTTCTGTGCTCCCCCACATCTTTCAGCTGCCAGTTTATTTATTTTATCAGTATTTATCAGTTTCTGAAAAATGTTTTCAAGCTTGTCAATATGTCTGAAGTGATGTTTTCAAACTTGCCTTTATGTCTGAAGTGATGTTTTTAAGCTTCCAAATGTGCCTAAAGGGATGTTTTCAAGCATGCCAATATGTCTAAAAAGATGTTTTCAAGCTTTGCATTATGTCTGAATGGATATTTTCAAGCTTGCCAATGTGTCTGAGGGGATGTTTACAAGCTTGTCAATATGTCTGAAGTGATGTTTTCAAGCTTTCATTATGTCTGAAAGAATTTTTTCAAGCTTGCCACTATGTCTGAAGTGATGTTTTCAAGCTTCCAAATATGTCGGAAGGGATGTTTTCAAGCTTTCCACTATGTCTGACGGGAAGTTTACAAGCTTGCCAATCTGTTTAAAGGAATGTTTTCAAGCTTGTCAATATGTCTGAAGTGATGTTTTCAAACTTGCCTTTATGTCTGAATTGACGTTTTCAAGCTTCCAAATGTGTCTGAAGGGATATTTTCAAGCTTCCAAATGTGTCTGAAGGGATGTTTTCAAGCTTTCCACTATGACTGATGGGAAGTTTACAAGCTTGCCAATATGACTGAAGTAATGTTTTCACGCTTTCCACTATGTCTGAAGTGTAGTTTTTAAGCTTGACACTGTGTTTGAAGCAATGTCTTCAAGCTTGCCAATGTTTCTGAAAAAATGTTTTCAAGCTTGTCAATATGTCTGATGGGATGTTTTCAAGCTTGCCAATGTATCTTAAGGGATGTTTTCAAGCTTGTCAATATGTCTGAAAGTTATGTTTTCAAGCTTGCCATTATGTCTGAAGTGATGTTTTCAAGCTTGCCACTGTGTTTGAAGCGATGTTTCCAAGTTTGCCAATGTGTCTGAAAGTATGTTTTCAAATTTGCCACTATGTGCAAAGGGATGTTTTTAAGCTTGCAAATGTGTCTGAAGGGATGTTTTCAATATTGTCAATGTGTCTGAAGGTATCTTTTCTAGCTTGCCATTGTTTCTCAAGGAATGTTTTCAAGCTTGGCACTATGTCTTATTGGATGTTTTTAAGCTTTCCACGACGTCTGAATTGATGTTTTCAAGATTTCAAATGTGTCTGAAGGGGTGTTTTCAAGATTGCCAATATGACTGATGAGATGTTTTCAAGCTTGCCACAATATTAAAGTGATGTTTTCAAGGTTGCCACAATGTCCAAAGGGATGTTTTCAAGCTTACAAAAGTGTCTAAATGGATGTTTACAAGCTTGCCAATGTGTCTGAAGTGATGTTTTCAAGCTTGCCACTATGTCCAAAGGGATGTTTTCAATTTCGCAAATGTATGATAATGGATGATTGGCAATGTGTCTGAAGGGATGTTTACAGGCTTGCCACTATGTGTGATAGGATGTTTTCAAACTTGCCAATATGTCTAAAAAGATGATTTAAAGTTTTCCGTTTTGTATGAAGGGATGAATTCAAACTTGCCACTATGTCCAAAGGGATGTTTTCAAGCTTGCAAATGTGTCTGAAGTGATGTTTTCAAGTGTAGTGGACTAGGCCTCCGACCAAAACCTGCCTCTGAAGACCTTCATGGGACAGGAACTTTTATTTATTTGATTTGAATCCAGAAATACAAATGAGCTCATCCAGTGACTGCCTAATTATATCCTGAAGTAATCAATTGAAAGAACATTCTTCTTTTATATTATCATTATTATTTTACAATATCTTGATAAATCAAAAATGTGTTTAACTCATACCATTTTGAAATGTTGAAGTGAACCACTCATTTTAAATCAACTGTGAAACAGTATTAATTATTTTTTTAATCCTCATTTAAATTAGAAATCAAGTTAAATGTCTATTTTACAAAGTAATTATGCATTTTGATCTTCTGTCTGAAATGAGAAGGAGTGATCTCGGTCAAAAGTCAGAGACATTCAAAAACAAGTTGTTAGAACGGGCTGTCGTGTTTTTTAAACTCTTAGACAGTAAATAAGAAAACTGGCACCTGCAGTGTTTCTCACTTTGCCAAAACATTTCTCTGTCCGTTCCTAAAACATTCTTGCCGTTTTCTTTACTTGTAAAAACCCTTTGACATCACTAGAACTACACCCCGGTTGGTTGCTTCAACCAATCAGGACTTACTAAAGTGACTGGAAGCAGAACTCTTTAAAAATCGACAATTCCTAGAACTATAATCTTCAAAGTCTTCTAGAGTCTTCTGGGGCTTTTGAGGTTCTGTGGAGTAGTTCTGGAGTGAAGTTCTGTTTTGTTATTGAGTTCTGGAGTTTTTCCACTGCTGAGTGGAACTTCGGACTCAGTTTTCAAGTCTGATGGAGTCATCCATCTCTGCTGTAGTCACGGCGCCTCGCTGTGACTATCACCAGGCGAATGCCCTACAACTTCTGAGGAAGTTTGTTCTGTAGAATGGAGTATCTCACGACTTCAGCCGAGTCGCAGCCGCCCTGAGGATACGCTGAAAGGTACCGTGCCAGGGACCTCTTGACCGTAGCGGACCCATGTTCTGCCAAGGTAAAGAGTCATCACGAGCTTCACGCGAAGTGTACCGCGGGCGAACTGTGTTTGGAAGGAGCGTGTTGTTCTGGTCTACAGACATACATCTTCCTTCAACATCTCCCTTTAAACTCCTCCACATTTCCCATCTTTAAAACTCTTCTATCTTGCCTGTAATTAATCCAGATGCCTTGAAAAATGTCTGTTGTTTTTATTAAGTAAAACGTGCCAAGTTTTATTAATCAGAACCAGATCAGTCTAATCAAGTGTACAATTTTTTGATGTTAAATTTTGATACTGTTAATAAATTACCACATTTATTTTGATGGGTCAAAGCAAATTAACTTCTCATGTCACTGATTAAACCATCTACGCACAGTTACCTCTGTGACATGGCTGTAATTATCTCGATAAAGAGAGAACCCGTTATTTAAATATGACTGTTGTGAAGCTCTGAAGCTAACCTAGTCCATAGAACACTACACAAGATTGCCAATGTGTCTGAAGGGATGTTTTCAAGCTTGTCAATATGTCTGAAAGTGATGTCTTCAAGCTTGCCATTATATCTGAAGTGATGTTTTTAAGCTTATCACTGTGTTTAAAGTTATGTTTCCAAGTTTGCCAATGTGTCTGAAAGTATGTTTTCAAGCTTGGCACTATGTCTTATGGGATGATTTCAAGCTTTCCACAATGTCTGAAGAGATGTTTACAAGCTTGCCAATGTGTCTGAAGGAATGTTTTCAAGCTTGTCAATATGTCTAAAGTGATGTTTTCAAACTTGCCTTTATGTCTGAATTGATGTTTTCAAGCATGCAAATGTGTCTGAAGGGATGTTTTCAAGCTTGCCAATAAGTCTGAAGAGATGTTTTCAAGTTCGCAAATGTATCTTAAGGAATGATTGCCAATGTGTCTGAAGGGATGTTTTCAATCGTGTCAATATGTCTGAAGTGATGTTTTCAAGCTTGCATTATGTCTGAAGTAATGTTTTCAAGCTTGCCACTGTGTTTGAAGCGATGTTTCCAAGTTTTCCAATGTGTCTGAAAGTATGTTTTCAAGCTTGCCACTTTGTCCAAAGGGATGTTTTTAAGCTTGCAAATGTGTCTGAAGGGATGTTTTCAATATTGTCAATGTGTCCTGAAGGTATCTTTTTTAGCTTGCCAATGTCTAATAAGCAATGTTTTCAAGCTTGCCACTATGTCTTATGTGATGTTTTCAAGCTTTCCAATATGTCTGAAGGGATGTTTTCAAGCTTGCCAATGTGTCTGAAGGAACGTTTTCAAGCTTGTCAATATGTCTGAAATGATATTTTCAAACTTGCCTTTATGTCTGAAGTGATGTTTTCAAGCTTTCAAATGTGTCTGAAGGGATTTTTTCAAGCTTGCCAATGTGTCTGAAGGGATGATATCATGTTTGTCACTATGTCTGAAGTGATGTTTTCAAGCTTGCCACTATATCCAAAGGGATGTTTTCAAGTTCCCAAATGTATGATAACGGATGATTGGCAATATGTCTGATGGGATGTTTTCAAACTTGCCAATATGTCTAAAAGGATGTTTTCGAGTTAACTGGTATGTATTGTCAAATATGTACGGAGCTCAGCCTGATCTTTTAGGAAAGAACAAGTCAGAACATGTTATTTTGTGTTATTCTGTTAAGTCATGGTTTGTAGGCCTCAATGCCTTGAAACATTTGTGCCATGTGTGGAGCAGTACGAGCACACACACGGGCTCACTAAGATGCACACACACACATGCCCGCTTGAAGAAACACACACACGCAAACTCACACAGCCATACACACAGGCTCCCTAAGACACGCACAGGCAGAGGGAAGAAAGCAGAGCAAAGAATGTTCTTTTCAATAAAAAGTACCAGTTTCAGATGAATGAGAAATATGTGGTTATAATAAAGTCAATAAACAAGTAGATAATCCAGTGATATTGTAAACTCTGTGATTTTAGAATGTAATCTTTATGATTTTACAATGTACTCTGTGTTTAAGCTTATTCATGATGAATATTGAATGGAAAATCCTGTAGCTTCGTGAATGTTCTGGAAAAGACGTTATGAGTAAGAGTGTTACGCAAGGGGAAAAACCCTAAAATACAGCTCTGAACCAATCAGCATAAGACAGCACAGAATGACTGTACATTATTGAACAAAATACACCCAGATTTTAATATGCATTAGGAATGACTGGCAAAATCTCATAAGAAGCCCGTGAAGTCGGACCAAGGTCTAGCCCAGAAGGGGTGGGTTAAGCCTGATGGGGTGACTGGCCGAGAGATGTCAGTCAAAATTTCAGGCTTTATGAACAGAGGGTTTCAGAGAAAGCTCTGCTGTTTGGGGACCCACTTCACAAAGCGAAGGAGCTCAGGACAAGATCCGAAGAACTTTTGGGCGATTTGTGGATTAATAGGGCAATTTTGAACGTTTTTTGCTGGAGAAGAACTGGGGTGGAATCCAACTGAATAAGTTTCTTTGTTGGAACTATTTCTTCAAAACTCAATAGCCCGGATTAAACCTGAAACCCTTTTTCTTCAAATTGAACCAGATCAAGGACCAGGAGTGGCCTATATCCAAACAAATGAGATTGGGAAACCTGTTTCTTACCGGATTCAGAAAACATGGTAAGGGGACGCTCCTCAAAATTGATCCTTACTAAAACCTTATCCCAAATTTTAGCAGTGGTGTATGAATTGACAAGCAGAAAAATCAATTATATCAAAAACATGGTTGCTCAGAGTTGTAGAAGGGTCTTCTTTGTGGTGAGGAATAATCTGTTGGGGCAGGTACAGAGAGTAGGTAAACTGTGTGGGTACTTGTGTTCCCGAGGGAGACCGGGCATGGCCAGCTGGACTGAAGGAAGTCCGACGCCGGGCAGAGAGGGATCCAAGCGCCTGTGTCAAGCCCATCCACAGGGACTGAGACCTACCTCGCCCAAGGAAGGTCAACAACTAAAAAAGGAACTAAGGAGTGAGAATTATTCATCATGTAATCTCTGTGTAATCCAGTGTAATCATTATTGTGCTATACCTCTGTTCCCCTGCAAAAGTTATTGATTA
The DNA here is from genome assembly GCF_014905685.2 of Nematolebias whitei. NCBI lineage: Eukaryota > Metazoa > Chordata > Actinopteri > Cyprinodontiformes > Rivulidae > Nematolebias > Nematolebias whitei. Next base: position 32,769 of record NW_023618592.1, read on the forward strand.
AAAGCAAAGCAAAACGTAAAATTCTGGATTCTTATTTCAAACACACCTTTTGTTCTTGGAAGTGAAAAACTTGGTTCAATGAAACAACAGAAGCATGTGGGAGGTTTTAAATGGTTTTATTAGCTTTTAATTATAGAACAACACCCCTGAGTCTTGTGCATAGGCTCTAAAAATCGCCAGATTGATTAACAATTGCAACGCTAAATCAGGAGATGAGCTACCGTTAACTTGCGCTCCCTCGTCTGCCCAACGTCCCCACTCTGGCTGCTAGGTCGGGCAAGGCACGAGGTGAAAGTTGGGTGTGGTGCAAGGATCGGAGGTAGTTAACAGTCTGGGTGAATCATTTCAACACAGCCTTAAAAACTAAAACTGTCCTAGGAAACGTCTGCGGGTAATACCTGAGCCATAGGATTAGTTTTGAGACCCATTGGAGGAGAGGCTGCGGTGAGGGCGTGGTACGTGCCCTGTGCCTACCTCAATCGGGGAAGCGAAACATGGTGGCAGCGGTGGGATACGTTTTTTTAGTGTAAAGACCCCCCAAAGAAGAGAACACAGTCCCTAGAGTTGAGGGAGTGTGAGCGGCTGGACCAGGCCACCAGCCAAATACCCCTTAGTAATCCACTAGGCAGTGGGTGGGGTAGGAGGGCTTACAAAGGGTTACTGACCATAATCCAAGTAGTAAGTTAAGTAGCTAGTCTGTTCCCATCTGAAGTACACGGAATAGAGTCGGGAGACTCTGAGGAAAAGGCAACTCGAGATGACAAAAACAGAAAAATGGTCGATGAAGCAGAAAAAGTGGAGCTGGAGGACCAGCCCGAGCTAAACGATCTGACAGAAGTGACACCCGAGTCAGGAAGAGAAATACTAGGAGTAAGGATAGGAATCCTCCCATATGGAAAAGGTTACAAAACTTGGGACCACCTAAAGCAGCTCCAATTCAAAGACAGTAATCTGGAGAAAGATGAAGAAGTCTTGCAACAAAACCTGATTAAATGCATCGAAGAAAAGGGTATGTACCACTCCACTGTAACAAGGCAATAAATGGGCTTCAAATGATAGTAATGCAAGACCCAGCTAGAATAAAAACCAAAGCAGAGATCAAAAAGTGGCTACAATGGTGGATAAAGTTGGTCGAGACACCGGTGGGTGCGCTAATCGTGGCAATTATCAGTCCTTCCCTTGATTATGACCCTCTAATAAAAATGGTAACCAGAGCATCTGGACTGGGGTGGCAGCTAGTTAAACACGGCATGAAAGCAGCCCCTAAGTACCAAGAGTACAAGGAAGAGATAATGAGACTAGCCATGTATGAACAGAAAAAAAACCAGGAGAAAGGAGTCGGACTAGAATGGGCATCCCAAATGGGCTCTCCAGGAGTCTCAGATGAAAGTGAATCCGAATTAGGTGAGGAAAAAGAGAAAGAACCTAAAAGTGATATATTTGTAACAACCCAGACAGAAAAAGAAGGTCCGAGTGTTGTCAGTCCCGGACCAGGAGCATTTGTTCCGGCCTCCCATGTGAACCCCTCTTTTGTGAACCTCCCATCTGGAAGCTTTTTCTTAAGCGATAGCCAATACAGGGAGACTAAGACTCAAGACCCAGACTTAGACTCAGACGCTGAGCACCTAAGATCAGGAGCCAAAGTCGAAAAAAATATCAATGACTGGTCCTCTGATGATGAAGAAGAAAAAGAAAAAAATGATCAACAGCTGAATGCCATTGCCCAAGCTCTAGCAGAAAAATTGAATCAGTACTGGATGAGTGGAAGAGAGTTGAAAGTGGAGCCCTTAGAAAAAGCAAGGACGCAATTAAAGTCAGAGCTAAGTAATGATCAAAGAGACAAGAAGGAGAACCCAAGGGAGGGTTCCTCAGGAATGTCTAATGAGACCCCAAGGAAAAGACTATCCAAAGAAAACATCGGGAACCAAAACTTGAACCAAAATCTGAGCAAAAAGATGAAAAGGAGCCCAGAGCGAGGCTGAAAGATAAAATTAAACCGATAGCAATAAACATGCCCAAATTCCCTCTGGCTGAAACCCTTAAACCCTTACCCGAGGAAACCCAAACCGTACCATTCCAGAATGGGGTCCGAGTAGATAGGCTGAAAGGAAGCCCTTGGATGGTAGATGCCGATGGGCTGTTGGTATTCACTGATCACAAGTATAAAATTCATAACTCAGCATTCAGGAAAACTTTACAGAAATTAGCGGGGAGCAAGTACCAACAAGAAATAGCTAATTTAAAACAATGGATGGAAGGCTTGAAGCCAAAAGTGAGCCTAACTAGCGGTGCTGACCTTCCATAGTATGCCATAATACATGTCCCGGTTATAAGCTATGAGGAGGCAACCAGCGATGAAGGATATATGAGGGAGATGTTAGGAGCCATTGAAAGAGGAGTATCCAGAGCCATAACTCAGGGTTTTAGGCGGCTGGTGATGAGTGTCGATGGGCTGCGGTCCCATCGCCTGCAGTGTGAGATAGCTGAGCGTGTGGCAATTTGCTCAGCTATGTGGTTGGCAAAAGAGATGCCTGCGGCAGCGGCATTGAAAGAATTAATTATTGTGACTCCAACTCGGTTGGATGAGGATCGAAAATCAAGGGTCGTAGCATCAATGACAAAACCAGAAGAAAAACCAATTGAAGAACCCCTAAAGTTCGGGAAAGAGGACGCAGAGAAATCATCAACACCACAGGGGGCCAAGAAAAGTGAGGACCCTTTAAGAATTAATCCTCAGGGGTCGAAAACTCCTCTGGCCTCACCCTCAGAAAAAGACCTGAAAAGTTCAGCCACAAAACGACGCAGAAGTGGCGCAGATTCACAAGAGGGACAGTCAAGGTATAAGACACTAGCAAAAATACAACCGTTAAATGGAGAGAGCGAAGAAAGCGACGAAGAGAGCTCACAGGGAGAACCAGATGCTGATCTGAGTCAGGAGGACACAGATGATGAAGGCAGTGCCAGCCTAGGATCAATAGCAGGCCAATATGATGGTCCAATCAAGCCATTGAGAATAGGGCAAAGGAAAGGACAGAAGAAGGGGGTAGAAATACTGGATGTACACAGGGTGTCAGAAAGGTTGGCCAGAGACTTGAGTGGGGTCCGGTGCAGGCGAGTGATGGGCGCCGAATCTACATCCCTGAAGCTGGCCAAAATCATTATGACGTTCCACCAGTATGGGCAGACAGGTCAGAGGAGATAGTGGAACTGACTGTAAAAGCTACGTTGGAAGAGTGGGCCAACATTTTAATGATGCCTTCGTACCCTACCTTAGCAGCCCACAAACCCTTAACCAGTAAGTTTAGAACAGCTTACTTGGGAATAGTGCATGATGTGATGCTGAGAAGAATGAAAAAGACTGCTTACAAATATGCCCAAGAGACAGAAAAGAAATTGCGAGATGAAATATCAGCCAATGAAGAAGATGACACATGCACGGCCGAGGCAAATCCATCATATCATGTGCCTCAATCAACCCCTGAACCAAAACGGGCGGAACAAAGCCGAGCCTCCAGCTCAGACACTGACAAAAAAAGCTGAAAACCTTAGTGAGAGTAAAAAGATCCCAAGAGACCACGGAGGAATACATCAAAGATGTGTGGCCCATGGTCGTTAGCTCCACTGAGTGTGAAGCAGCAAAAAAGCTGTGGCTGGGTAATGTCACTACAAACCCAGTGAGTAAAGGGGAGTTGGCTCAAAGCCAATATGAGAAATTAGTCCTAGAGGACATGGACAACGAGGACTCTCAGATTCAATGGGCAAGAGTGCGTATGGATCAAGGGCAACGCCTCACACCAGTCTGGTATCAACTCAAACAAGTAATTCCCCCTAACAGATATGTTAAAGCCCTGAGAAGCGTAACAAAAGGGAGAAGGGGAGAAATCACATTTGCTAAAATGCCCCAACATGAGACCACAGTCGCCCAAATAGATCAGGCGGTGAAGTCATATGACCTAGAACAGCAGTTCTGGGATGAGCGAAAGAAAAGTGAGGCAAAACAGAGCCCAAAACAACCGAAGGCAGCTGAAAGGGCCCCCC
>NW_023618592.1:36816-41129 GCF_014905685.2 Nematolebias whitei
GCTCCTCAAAATTGATCCTTACTAAAACCTTATCCCAAATTTTAGCAATGGTGTATGAATTGACAAGCAGAAAAATCAATTATATCAAAAACCTGGTTGCTCAGAGTTGTAGAAGGGTCTTCTTTGTGGTGAGGAATAATCTGTTGGGGCAGGTACAGAGAGTAGGTAAACTGTGTGGGTACTTGTGTTCCTAAGGGAGACCGGGCGTGGCCGGCTGGACTGAAGGAAGTCCGACGCCGGGCAGAGAGGGATCCAAGCGCCTGTTTCAAGCCCATCCACATGGACTGAGACCTACCTCGCCCAGGGAAGGTCAACAACTAAAAAAGGAACTAAGGAGTGAGAATTATTCATCATGTAATCTCTGTGTAATCCAGTGTAATCATTATTGTGCTATATCGCTGTTCCCCTGCAAAAGTTATTGATTAAAAGCAAAGTGTAGTGAACCTAACCTGAAGTAATAAGCCTAAGGTCGAAACACTTGACCTTAAGAACCTTGTGGGACAGAAACTGTTATTTCATTGATCTGCATCCAGAAATACAGTTTGACCCATCCTGAGACTTTCTTTCTTGAATTAATCAAGTAGAAATGACAATTCTCTATGATCATTACTATTTTACAAATGTTTGATAATCAAATTGTGTTAGTTCACTCAATGTTTACAGGTTGAAGAGAACTACTCATTTTTATTTACATAAACAGTAAGTAATGATTTTTCTTCCTCATTCAAAGAAGAAATCAGGGTAATATGCATTTCTTGATTTTTCTGTCTTCAATGAGCAAATTTGTAAGTATGTTAAGGTTCAAGTTTCGGTCAACTAAAAGTTTACTGAAAAGAAATGTCATGTTTAACTGTTACAGCAGATAATAAGAGTAGAGACTCCACGAAGTCTGAAGTTCTCCAATAATCTTTCTGTCTGTCACTAAAACAATCCTTGACTTTTCATAACACCTTACATCACAAACCACACCTCTTTTCTGGTCCATCGACCAATCAAAAAGCTCTCAAATGACCCGGAAGTCGACCCATTTAAATGTGGCAACTTCCCAGTCTAGCAGCGGCGCTCAAGATTGAGATTGAGTTCAACATGGGAGTTTTCAGAGCTTGAAAGTTTTCCTTAAAGAGTTCCAGACTTTAACTAGAGAGTTAAAGAGTTCAGAGTTCTTGGATGCTAACGCAGGCGTCCAGAATGCTTCTATTGGAATACAGAATGCAGTGACGATTTTGGGAATTATAACTTCTGTTTGGATAACCTCGCACGACTCTCGAAGTATTTTAGCTGCTCTCAACGGAGACGCTGAAAGAGTCAAAGGAAGGATTCTATACCGACGCTGACCTATCGTCAACCAGGTAAAAGTTCTACTTCGACCAAGCGTACCGTGAACAGCTGAGAACTGAAGGAGCGTGCACGTTTCTGGTCAAACAGATTAATTCCCTCACACATCTCTCTGTAAGATAAATCTCCATTTTCCATCTTAAACTCTCCTTTCTCCTAAAATCATTACAGATATTTTAGAAATATCTGAAGCAAAGTTCTCAATCACCGCCGTGTGATTGATGTCTGCTGTTCTGCTGAGAAGTGAGGACAATCTCCGTATTGTTCCAACTTTCTGTGAAACTAGCCATGTTATTGTTTTCATATTCTGCCAAATTAATGTAAATGTGTGATGTTAAACTTTGATTCTGCAAATAAATGACCGCATTCATTTTGATGGGTCAAAGGTAAATAACGTCTCTCGTTACATTTCTGTTAAACTCAATGCACGCATTTACACAGTCAGAAAAATGAAGAACCCGTCTTAAACAGTATGAATATATCCTGCATATGTCATACTACAAAAGCAAAACGTAAAATTCTGGATTCTTATTTCAAACACACCTTTTGTTCTTGGAAGTGAAAAACTTGGTTCAATGAAACAACAGAAGCATGTGGGAGGTTTTAAACGGTTTTATTAGCTTTTGCTTATAGAACAACACCCCTGACTCTTGTGCCTAGGCTCTAAAAATATCCAGATATGTTTTCAAGTTTGCCACTATGTCTGAAATTATGTTTTCTAGCTTGCCACTATGTCCAAAAGGATTTTTTGAAGTTTACAAATGTGTCTGAAAGGATTCTTGCCAATGTGTCTGATGGGATGTGTTCATGTTTGCCAATATGACTGAAGTAATGTTTTCAAGTTTTCCACTAAGTCTGAAGTGTTGTTTTTAAGCTTGCCACTGTGTTTGAAGCGATGTTTTTAAGCTTGCCAATGAATCTGAAGGAATGTTTTCAAGCTTGTCAATATGTCTAAAGTGATGTTTTCAAACTTGCCTTTATGTCTGAAGTGATGTTTTTAAGCTTCCAGATGTGTCTGAAGGGATGTTTTCAAGCATGCCAATGTGTCTGAGGGGATGTTTTCAAGCATGCCAATGTGTCTGAGGGGAGGTTTTCAAGCTTGTCAATATGTCTGAAGTGATGTTTTCAAGCTTTCATTATGTCTGAAAGTATGTTTTCAAGCTTGCCACTATATCCAAAGTGATGTTTACAAGTTCACAAATGTATGATAACAGATGATTGGCAATGTGTCTGAAGGGATGTTTTCAAGCTTGCCACTATGTCTGATGGGATGTTTTCAAACTTACCAATATGTCTAAAAGGATGATTTCGAGTTAACCGCTATGTATGAAGGGATGTTTTCAAGCTTGCAAATGTGTCTGAAGGGATGTTTTCAAATTTGTCAATGTGTCTGAAGGGTATTTTCAAGCTTGTAAATTATGTCTAAAGGGAGAATTAAAGCTTGCAATTATTTCTTAAGTGATGTTTTCAAGCTTGCCACTATGTTCAAAAAGATGTTTTCAAGCATGCAAATGTGTCTGAAGAGAAGTTTCAAGCTTGCCACAATGTCCAAAGTGATGTTTTCAAACTTCCAAAAGTGTCTAAATCGATGTTTACAAGCTTGCTATTGTGACTTTATGGGATGTTCTTTAAGTTTGCAAACGTGTCTGAAGTGATGTTTTCAAGCTTTCCACTATGTCTGAAGCGATGTTTTCAAACTTGCCTTTATGTCTGAATTGATGTTTTCAAGCTTCCAATTGTGTCTGAAGGGATGTTTTCAAGTGTATCGCTTTCCCGTAGCGAGGCAGTCACTGGCGAAATGACAGGTCCTCGCGCGCAGCCTCTCCTTCAAGGGGTCTAGAAACTAACCTTAGCGCCGTGGTATTACCTACAGCTCCCCAAGGCGGTCTCATGAAGGCTGTGATGAGGTGACTCATCCAGAATATTAACGACCTTCTTCCGCGCGTCACACCCAAATCTCACTCCGTTCCTCGTCCCGTCCAAGCAGCAGGGTCGGGGCGGCTGGCATGGAGAAACACGCGTTCACGGTCGCCCACCTCTTAATTTAGCGTTGCAATTGTTATCTGTTCTGGTAATCTTTAGAGTCCAGGAAAAGGACTCAGGGGTGTTGTTTTACACTTTCTTGCCAGGAAACCGTTAAAAACCTTCTAATATCAGATGTTAAAGCGGAACCAAGCCTCACCATGTATTCTGCTCAATAAAGGTGAAATAATAGTCAAGATTTATACGTTTTGCTTTGCTTTAATTAATAATTTTGCAAGGGAATATAGCGACAAGCATAATTTCACTACAAATACTTATACATGATAATAGAGAAAAACACTTTATAACTAGGCGGACAATAAATCAATGTGTCTCCAAGAGCCCTTGGAGACTTGTATAAACCACCTCAGTTCACCACTCAAGCTGACAGATGTTCTTTTTCCTCAAAATGCCTCAACGCTTGAATGCACCTCTGAGCACTGTCTCACTAAACCCAGTTTGGTTCTCTCTGATTTTCCTTATATACTTGCCCTGATCTGACAGATTAATTGGTTTGGAGCAGCCGGACCGGGAAGTCCTCTTACCCTGGTCTTTAGGACGATTCTAATAGAATTTTCTCCCACACGGGTAAAAGGCAAATTTCCTGCTCCCCAGGAGGGGGATACAGGCCTTCCCTACGCAGCATAGCTATCCCAAATTGGAAGGAATGAGGCTTTGGACATACCCGGGCCAAGCAGATAGGAGGAGGGAATAATCCTGGTCTCGTCTTAACAAGTGAAGAGTTAGGTCTGATCTCGTCTCAGAGAGACCAGAGATAAATCCAAGACTCGTCTTAGACCGACGTGTTCCATCTCCTTTGGGTGCCCCTGCCCTCCGAGCTGCGTGCTGAAGTCCATTCTGCTCTTCTCTTCCTCCGGCTTGCTTGTGCTTGTGCCCCGTTCTGCCTGACTAAGGGACTTTTATACACTTTTTCCCCCTCCCCTAAGGAGGTTCAA
>NW_023618592.1:41139-58124 GCF_014905685.2 Nematolebias whitei
TTCCAAAGTTTACTTTTTAATTTAATTAATTTTGAAAGCTGTTAATGATTTTTCTCCCATTACCAAATCAGCATGGAAGTTGCCTTGTGTATTCTCGAGATTGGGACATATGAGACGAGATTGGGACATATGAGAACATGCTCAGAGGGTGCACCCAAGCGTCTACTTTTCAAAGTTTACTTTTCAATTTAATTGCTCTGGAAGCTGTTAATGTTCTTTCTTCATTAGCTTGGAAGCTATTAATGTCTTTTCTTAATTAGCTTGAAAGTTTTTAATGTCTTTTTTTAATTAGCTTGAAGGTTGTTAATGTCTTTTCTTAATTAGCTTGAAAGTTTCTAATGTATTTTCTTAATTAGCTTGCCCAGAGGGGGTCGCATAATCTATCCTTGATCTTGCTCTTCCTCTCCTTGAGATTGGGTACAGGCCTTCCTTTGTTTCACACATTCTGCCAGTAATGAGTAATTAATAAAAAGTTATTAAAAAGGGATAGAAACAAACATCTACTAATGTCATGCAAACTGTTAACAAACTTTAAGGTACCATTTAGCAGCATTGGTCTGAACATTGTCTGATTTCAATTTATTATGACTGGCTTTTTCTATTAAGAGAAATAGAACCAAACATCTAATAATGTCATACAAACTGTTAACAAACTTTTAGGTACCGTTTTAGCAGCTTTGGTTTGAATATAGTCTGATTTCAACTTATTATAACTGGCTTCTTCCGCCTGGATGCCAGTTTTCCAACACAAGCTTGCCAATATGTCTGAAGAGATGTTTTCAAGCTTGCCACAATATTTTAAGTGATGTTTTCAAGCTTGCCACTGTAGTGAACTTAATCTGGTGTCACGACTAAGCCTAAGGTCAAAACCCTTGACCTTAAGAACCTTGTGGGACAGAAACTGTCATTTCATTGATTTGAATCCAGAGATACAGGTTCACCCATCCTGAGACTCTCTTTCTTGATAATCAAGTGAAAGAACACTCTCTTTTTTATTATCATTACTATTTTACAGATGTTGATAATCAAAGTGTCTTAGTTCAAACCATTTTAGATGTTGCAGTGAACTAATCAATTTTATTAACTGTGTAATGATTTTTAATTCTCATGCAAAGTTAGAACTCATGTTAAAGCTGTTACAGAGTAATTATGCATTTTCTGATTTCTGTCTGTGAATGAGCAAAGTGTGCGTTCCAGGGTCAGGAGTCGAAGCAGACATGCGTTGGAACAACTGTCCTGTTTATATCCTCTCAGACGTCAACAGGGGGTTTTGGCACCTGTTTCTTAAACTCGCCAAAACAAAACTCTCTCTGTCTGTGAGAACATTTCTGATCTGTTCCATAACAATTCTTGCTGCATTCTAACCTTTTACGTCACAAAACACACCCCTTCTGGTCGGTTCTGGCCAATGGGAATACTCCCAGATGAACCGGGAAAAAGAGCTCTTTAAAATGTCGGTACTTCCTGGTCTAACCGGTTCTGTGAGGGTTCTACTCGGTTCGGTTGAGTTCAGTTCTGTTCAGTTCTGTGCGGAGAAGCCCAGTTCTGGGAGCCGGGAAGATCCTGACATGACAACAGAGCTCTTCCGAGTTTCATGGGATTATAACATCTTCACTGAGGTGAGCTTGTGTCGGACAGAATCTCGCCATTACTCCGGACGAGTAACAGCATCCTACGGAGACGCTGAATGGGTGCGTTAAACGGAATCTCGCCTGAGACATCTCCAGGTAAAAGAGTCGATTTCACCACCTAAGTGTACTGTAAGGAGAAGCTGAAGAAAGCCCGGAGAGTGCCGTTCTGTCAACACTCCCTCAAACACCATCTTATTCCCTCTAAACTTCTTTCCCATCTTTAAACTCTTCTATCAAGTAGATATTCTTCCAGATATTTTAGAAATGTCTGTGTAAAGTGCTCATCCACATCCGTGTGGGTAAAAGATCATAATTGTACAGTTTTCATAAATGTCTGTGGTGACGCAACGGAAAAATCATGGCCGTATGATTTTTCCTGATTGATTGCTTATGTTGTTATTTTCATAATTTGCCAAATTAATGTAAATGTTTGATGTTAAACTTTGATTCTGTAAATAAATGACCGCATTCATTTTGATGGGTCAAATATAAATGACGTCTCACGTTTGCATTTCATTAAATTCAATGCACGTTTTATTCAGTTCAGAAAAATGAGGAATCCGTGTTAATTGATGAATATATCTGAGCATCTGTTCGTCTACACCACAATGTCCAAAGGGATGTTTTCAAGCTTACAAAAGTGTCTAAATGGATGTTTACAAGCTTGCCAACGTAACTTTATGGGATGTTTTCAAGCTTGTCACTGTAGTGAACTAGGCCTGAGGTCAAGTCCTGACCTTAAGGACCTTATGGGACAGAAACTGTCATTTCATTGATTTGAATCCAGAAATACAGGTTGACCCATCCTGAGACTTTCTTTCTTGAATTAATCAAGTGAAAGAACACTACTTTCGATTATCATTACTATTTTACAAATGTTTGATAATCAAATTGTGTTAGTTCAAACAATGTTTAAATGTTGAAGTGAACTACTCATTTTTAAATCAACTGTGAAACAGTAATAACGATTTTTAATCCTCATTCAAAGTGGAAATCAAGTTGGAATATGTTACAGAGTAATGATTCAATTTCTTGATCGTCTGTTTGAAATGAACAAGTTGTGTAAGTTGGTCAAAGTTCAAGTTTCGGTCAACTGCAAGTTTACTGAAAAAGAAATGTCATGTTTAACTTTTACAGCAAGATACTAGAGAATTGACTCCACGAAGTCTGAGTTCTTCATAATATCTTCTGTCTGTTCTTAAACAATCTTAATCTTTTTCCTTGACTTTCAATAACCTCTTACATCACAAAACACACCTCTGTTTTGGTCCATCGACCAATCAGAAAGTTCTCAAATGAACCGGAAGTGAGCTCTTTAAATGTCGGTACTTCCTAGTTCAACCCAGTTGGAGTCGGGTGGAGAGTTTGCAGCTCCAGTCGTTTGGGAGAACAGAAGTCCAGGCATGATCCAGAACTCTTCCGAGTCTTTTGGGATTATGACATCTTCCACCTCTGAGTGGAACTTCTGAAGGACTCCACTCATGTGAGTCCACCGTGAGGTGAACTGTTGTTGATGAAGTCCCGCCACCACTCCGGACGGTTCTCTGCCATCCTACGGAGACGCTGGACCGGTAGCTTAACTGGAGCTCCGCTTCCACTGATTCATCATCAGAGAGGTAATGAGTCGAGTTCACTACCGAGCGTACCGAGGAAAGCTGGGTCGAATGGAGGGTGCCGTTCTGTTCAACACTTTTCACTCACACACACACCATCTCCCTCCCTCTAAACTTCAATCTTTAAATTCTTCTATCTGCTAAGAAATCATTCCAGATATTTTTAGGAATGTCTGAAGCAAAGTTTTTCAACCACCGCCGTGTGGTTAATGTCTGTTGTACTGCTGGAAGTGAGAAAACAATCGCCGTATTGTTTACTCCTTGTAAAACTTGCTAAATTAGCCATGTTGTTATTTTCCAATTTGCCAATTAATGTAAATGTATGATGTTAAAATTTTGATGGGTCAAAGATAATTAACGTCTCACGTTACATTTTTAATTATTCAATGCACGATATTATCCAGTCCAGAAAAATGAAAGAATCCGTTTAATTTATGAATATATATCAGCATATGTTCATTCTACATCAATGTGACAGAAGGGATGTTCTCAAGTTTCCCACCATGTCTTAAATTATATTTTCTAGCTTGCCACTATGTCCAAAAGGATTTTTTTGAAGTTTACAAATGTGTCTGAAGGGATAATTGTCAATGTGTCTGAATGAATGTTTTCATGTTTGCCAATATGACTGAAGTAATGTTTTCAAGCTTTTCAATATGTCTGAAGGGATGTTTTCAAGCTTGCCAATGTGTCTTAAGGGATGTTTTCAAGCTTGTCAATATGTCTGAAAGTTATGTTTTCAAGCTTGCCATTATGTCTGAAGTGATGTTTTCAAGCTTGCCACTGTGTTTGAAGCGATGTTTCCAAGTTTGCCAATGTGGCTGAAAGTATGTTTTCAAGTTTGCCACTATGTGCAAAGGGATGTTTTTAAGCTTGCAAATGTGTCTGAAGGGATGTTTTCAATATTGTCAATGTGTCTGAAGGTATCTTTTCTAGCTTGCCATTGTTTCTGAAGGAATGTTTTCAAGCTTGGCACTATGTCTTATTGGATGTTTTTAAGCTTTCCACAACGTCTGAATTGATGTTTTCAAACTTCCAAATGTGTCTGAAGGGGTGTTTTCAAGATTGCCAATATGTCTGAAGAAATGTTTTCAAGCTTGTCACAATATTAAAGTGATGTTTTCAAGGTTGCCACAATGTCCAAAGGGATGTTTTCAAGCTTCCAAAAGTGTCTAAATGGATGTTTACAAGCTTGCCAATGTGTCTGAAGGGATGATTTCAAGTTTGCCACCATATCTGAAGTGATGTTTTCAAGCTTGCCACTATGTCCAAAGGGATGTTTTCAATTTTGCAAATGTATGATAACGGATGATTGGCAATGTGTCTGAAGAGATGTTTACAAGCTTGCCACTATGTGTGATAGGATGTTTTCAAACTGGCCAATATGTCTAAAAGGTTGATTTAAAGTTTTCCGTTTTGTATGAAGGGATGTATTCAAGCTTGCCACTATGTCCAAAGGGATGTTTTCAAGCTTGCAAATGTGTCTTAAGGGATGTTTTCAAGTGTAGTGGACTAGGCCTCCAACCAAAACCTGCCTCTGATGTCCTTCATGGGACAGGAACTTTTATTTCATTGATTTGAATCCAGAAATACAAATTAGCTTATCCAGTGTCTGTCTAATTGTATCCTGAAGTAATCAATTGAAAGATCACTCTTCTTTTATATTATCATTACTATTTTACAATATCTTGATAAATCAAAAATGTGTTTAGTTCATACCATTTTTAAATGTTGAAGTGAACCACTCATTTTAAATCAACTGTGAAACAGTATTAATGATTTTTTAATCGTCATTTAAATTAGAAATCAAGTTAAATGTCTATTTTACAAAGTAATTATGCATTTTGATCTTCTGTCTGAAATGAGAAGGAGTGATCTCGGTCAAAAATCAGAGACAGTCAAAAACAAGTTGTTAGAACAGGCTGTCGTGTTTTTAAAACTCTCAGACAGTAAATAAGAAAACTGGCACCTGCAGTGTTTCTCACTTTGCCAAAACATTTCTCTGTCCATTCCTAAAACATTCTTGCTGTTTTCTTTACTTGTAAAAACCCTTTGACATCACTAGAACCACACCCCTGTTGGTTGCTTCAACCAATCAGGACTTACTAAAGTGACTGGAAGCAGAACTCTTTAAAAGTGGACAATTCCTGGAACTATAATCTTCGAAGTCTTCTAGAGTCTTCTGGGGCTTTTGAGGTTCTGTGGAGTAGTTCTGGAGTGAAGTTCTGTTTTGTTCTGGAGTTCTGGAGTTTTTCCACTGCTGAGTGGAACTTCAGACTCAGTTTTCTAGTCTGATGGAGTCATCCATCTCTGCTGTGGTCACGGCGCCTCGCTGTGACTATCACCAGGCGAATGCCCTACAACTTCTGCGGAAGTTTGTTCTGTAGATTGGAGTATCTCACGACTTCTGCCGAGTCGCAGCCGCCCTGAGGATACGCTGAAAGGTACCGTGCCAGGGACCTCTTGACCGTAGCGGACTCATCCTCTGCCAAGGTAAAGAGTCGTCACGAGCTTCACGCGAAGTGTACCGCGGGTGAATTGTGTTTGGAAGGAGTGTGTTGTTCTGGTCTACAGACGTACATCTTCCTTCAACATCTCCCTTTAAACTCCTCCACATTTCCCATCTTTAAAACTCTTCTTTCTTGCCTGTAATTAATCCAGATGCCTTGAGAAATGTCTGTTGTTTTTATTAAGTAAAACGCGCCGTTTTATTAATCAGAACCAGATCAGTCTAATCAAGTGTACAATTTTTTTATGTTAAATTTTGATACTGTTAATAAATGACCACATTTATTTTGATAGGTCAAAGAAAATTAACATCTCATGTCTCTGATTAAACCATCTATGCACAGTTACCTCTGTCACATGGCTGTAATTAGCTCGAAAAAGAGAGAACCCGTTATTTAAATATGCCTGTAGTGAAGCTCTGAAGCTAACCTAGTCCATAGAACACTACACAAGCTTGCCAATGTGTCTGAAGGAATGTTTTCAAGCTTGGCACTATGTCTTACGGGATGTTTTCAAGCTTTCCACAATGTCTGAAGAGATGTTTACAAGCTTGCTAATGTGTCTGAAGGAATGTTTTCAAGCTTGTCAATATGTCTGAAGTGATGTTTTCAAACTTGCCTTTATGTCTGAATTGATTTTTTCAAGCTTGCATTGTCTGAAGTGATGTTTTCAAGCTGGCCACTGTGTTTGAAGCGATGTTTCCAAGTTTGCCAATGTGTCTGAAAGTATGTTTTCAAGCTTTCCGCGATTTCTGAAGGGATGTATTCAAGCTTGCCAATGTGTCTGAAGGAATGTTTTCAAGCTTGTCAATATGTCTGAAATGATGTTTTCAAACTTGCCTTTATGTCTGAAGTGATGTTTTCAAATTTGCCACTATATCCAAAGTGATGTTTTCAAGTTCAAAAATGTATGATAACAGATGATTAGCAATGTGTCTGAAGGGATGTTTTCAAGCTTGCCACTATGTCTGATGGGATGTTTTCAAACTTACCAATATGTCTAAAAGAATGATTTCGAGTTAACCGCTATGTATGAAGGGATGTTTTCAAGCTTGCCAATGCATCTGAAAGGATGTATTCAAGCTTGCCACTATGTCCAAAGGGATGTTTTCAAGCTTGCAAATTATGTCTAAACGGAGATTTAAAGCTTGCAAATATTTCTGAAGTGAGGTTTTCAAGCTTGCCATTATGTTCAAAAGGATGTTTTCAAGCATGCAAATGTGTCTGAAGGGATGCTTACCAATGTGTGTAAAGGGATGTTTTCACGCTTGCAAATATGTCTGAAGAGAAGTTTCAAGCTTGCCACAATGTCCAAAGTGATGTTTTCAAGCTTCCAAAAGTGTCTAAATCGATGTTTACAAGCTTGCCATTGTGACTTTATGGGATGTTCTTTAAGCTTGCAAACGTGTCTGAAGGGATGTTTTCAATATTGTCAATGTGTCTGAAGGTATCTTTTTTAGCTTGCCAATGTGTCTGAAGCAATGTTTTCAAGCTTGCCACTATGTCTTATGGGATGTTTTCAAGCTTTCCACTATGTCTGAAGGGATGTTTACAAGCTTGCCAATGTGTCTGAAGGAATGTTTTCAAGCTTGTCAATATGTCTGAAGAGATGTTTTCAAACTTGCCTTTATGTCTGAATTGACGTTTTCAAGCTTCCATATGTGTCTTAAGGGATGTTTTCAAGCTTGCCACTATGTCCAAAGGGATGTTTTCAATTTCGCAAATGTATGATAACGGATGATTGGCAATGTGTCTGAAGGGATGTTTTCAAGCTTGCCACTATGTCTGATGGGATGTGTTCAAACTTGCCCATATGTCTAAAAGGATGTTTTCAAGCTTTCCGCGATTTCTGAAGGGATGTTTTCAAGCTTGCCAATGTGTCTAAAGGAATGTTTTCAAGCTTGTCAATATGTCTGAAATGATGTTTTCAAACTTGCCTTTATGTCTGAAGTGATGTTTTCAAGTTTCCAAATGTGTCTCAAGGGATGTTTTCAAGCTTGCCAATGTGTCTGAAGGGATGATATCATGTTTGCCACTATGTCAAAAAAAAGAGCCTTCAGGGAGGGAGACGGAATTATTGAGGAGCACACTGAAGCAACAAAAATTCAAGATAAGAAACAACAAGGAAGTGTTCAAGAAGAAGCTGGAGAACAAGCTCCAACAAAACAATATCAGAGAGTTGTGTTCAGGGATGAAAAAGATCACAGGCTTCAAACAGAACGAGGATCAGAAGGATGGAAGCTTGAACAGGGCCAACGAACTGAACACATTCTTCAATAGGTTCAGTTCAAGAACAAGCTCAGCATCCTCTTCTCTTGCTCACAGCCAAACATACATACCACCCTCCACTGACCCAAGGCTGTCCTGTCACACCTCAAATACTGTATCTACCACCTCAGTCATGGACCCTTCTTCTACATATTGGTCTTCAACCAAATCAGTACATGCTGATACCTCCTTTGCTTCCCTCCTCTGCATCTCCACAAGTCAGGTGAGGAAGCAGCTGGAGAGACTGAACCAGAATAAGATGGTCCAGATGGTGTCAGTCCCAGAGTCCTAAAGGTCTGTGCAGAGCAGCTCTGTGGGGTTCTGCAGCACCTCTTCAACCTTAGCCTGACCCAGGAGAAGATTCCAGTGTTGTGGAAAACCTCCTGCCTAGTTCTAGTGTCAAAGAAAACTCACCCATCAGTCCTCAGTGACTATAGACCTGTTGTCCTGACATCCCACATCATGAAGGTCCTAGGTAGACTTCTGTTGACCCACCTGTCTAGACAAACAAGCACATATCAGGACCCACTGCATTTTGCTTATCAGTGTGGACTTGGAGTTGAAGATGCCATCATACACCTGCTTCAGCAAACTCACTGTCATCTAGAAAAGTTAGACAGCACTGTGAGAGTCATGTTCTTTGATTTCTCCAGTGCATTTAACACAATCAAGCCTGATTTGCTTTGTCAGAAACTCCAGAAGACTCAGGTGGAGGCCTCAACAATCGCCTGGATCAAAGACTACCTGACAAACAGACCACAGGTTGTGAGACTGAAGGGTTGTGTGTCTGACCAGGTGGTCAGTAGCTCAGGAGCACCACAGGGAACTGTACTCTCACCATTCATTTTCACTCTGTACACCTCAGATTTCCAGTATAAAACAGACTCCTGTCATTTGCAGAAATATTCTGATGACTCTGCAGTAGTCGGGTGTACCAGAGATGGACAAGAAGCTGACTACAGGGAACTGGTGGACCACTTTCTGGCATGGTGTGGAAAGATTAATCTCATCTTGTATGAGAACAAAACAAAGGAGATGATTGTAGATTTCAGGAGAATCAGGAACAGGTCCAACCCTATTTCCATCATGGGAGAAGAAGTGGAGGTGGTGGAGAAGTATAAGTACATTGGGGTTCACCTGGACAACAGACTGGACTGGAAATGCAACAGTGAAGATGTCTACAAGAAGGGACAGAGCAGACTGTACTTCTTGAGGAAGCTGAAGTCCTTCAACTTTTGCAGCAAGATGCTGCATATCTTTTATAAGTCTGTTGTAGAGAGTGCTCTATCTATTCTGCCATCATCTGCTGGGGGAGTTGCACCAGAGCAAGTGACTTAAAAAAGATCAACAAGCTTATAAAGAAGGCTGGCTCAGTTCTGGGGACTCCTCTAGAACCTTTGGAGATGATTATTCAAAGAAAGATTCTTCATAAAATGAAGAACATTATAAACAACCCTCAGCATCTGCTTCATCAGACTGTCATACAACAACAGAGTGTCTTCAGTCAGAAGCTTCTTCAAATCTGTTGTAGGACAGACCGCTACAAGAGATACTTCCTGCCCACAGCCATCAGCATCTATAACAACTCTTTAATGAAACCAGGATGATGAGTTACAACAACATTTAATTTCCCTCTGGGATTAATAAAGTATTTTTGAATTGAATTTAATTGAATGTCTGAAGTGATGTTTTCAAGCTTTCCACTAGGTCCAAAGGGATGTTTTCAAGTTCGCAAATGTAAATTAAGTGATGATTGCCAATGTGTCAGAAGGGATGTTTTCAAGCTTGCCAATATGTCTAAAAGGATGTTTTCAAGCTTTCTGCGATGTCTGAAGGGATGTATTCAAGCTTGCCAATGTGTCTGAAGTGATGTTTTCAATTATGCCACTGTGGTTGAAGGGATATCCTGATGCATGCTCAATAATGATGCTTTTTTAGATTTTAGAAAAATCCAAAAAAGTTAAATCTGGTCCTCTGGACATTCAAAAAAAAACAAAACAAAGCAAAACAACAAAAAAATGTAGAAACGTTTCGTCTCTCATCCGAGCGACTTCCTCAGTCTGAGGTGCTGTTTTCAGCTCAGTCTCTTAAATAGCACCTTCTCAGAGTGGATCAACCAGTTTTGCTGCTGACAACCAAAACCAGCTGATCACATGCTCAAGAAGGACCATCCGCCTAACGATGGATCATTAGCACACTGATGGCTGTTTACTACTCACAGAGGGCTGAGTGATACTAGCAATCACAGCATTGTAAGAGGGGGACAATTGAACACGTAGGCCTCCACCCCTGTTTAACGATGGATGATTTCTTTTCACAAATCTTAAAGATCTTAACTGTAGTCTGTTGCTACCGCCCACCCTCAGCATCACCTGAGGCTCTGTCTGCCCTGATGGAATTTCTTGGTAATTTAAAATTCAAAGAGATCCTTTTGGTTGGAGACCTCAACATTTATTGGTGTAAGTCGACACCCCTCTGTGATAAATTCAAGGAATGTTGCCTGTCTCTCAATCTTACCCAATTGATCGACTCTCCCACTAGATTAAACAAAAACCGTCCTGAAAAATCCTCCATCTTAGACCTATTTCTAACTAATATGCCTCACAAATTCCCTGGTGCAGGTGTATTCGCTGATATTTTGAGTGATCATTGTGTGACAGCTGCTTTGAGAGATATTAAACTTCCACCTTCTAAGCCCAGATTAATTCAAAAAAGGGATCTGAAACATTTTTGTTAACAGTCATTCCTCTGGGATCTGTCTCACTTTGACTGGCATCGTATTCTGTTAACTGATGACGTGAACTCCACTTGGAACTATTTTCATAATAATTTCATTTATTTTGTGAACAAACATGCTCCTTTTCGTCAGTTCAGAATAAAGGGACGAGGCAGCCCCTGGTTTACTCCAGAGCTAGCTGACCTCCTGCACAGGAGAAACCATCTTTGGGCCACAGCGAGAAAATCTGACTCAGACACTGATTGGTTGAGTTTTCGACAGATGAGGAATAAATGCACAACTGCTGTCAAAGCAGCAAAACACAACTATTTCTTATCTCAGACCTCCAAAAATCTAAATGACCCTAACAGATTCTGGAAAACCATCAAATCTCTCTCAGGCACCACCCAATCATCTGACCTCCCATCACAACTTCTCGTTAACTCTGTTCCTGTGTCAAACAAGCACGAGATCCTGAACTGTTTCAACAAACATTTTGTTTCTTCTAGTTCTTTATTTGACACAGTTACTAACAGAAAATCAGCCATTTCCCCTAATAACCAAACTTCTACAAATCAAATCCTTCCTACAAGTCAACCCTCAGTTAATCACAGCTTCTCTTTTTCTCCATTCTCAGTCAGTGAGTTTAATAAACTGTTAAAAGATCTTGATCCTAAAAAATCTGCAGGTCCAGATGAACTTCCACCTTACTTCTTAAGGCTGGTTGCTCATATCATCCCAGTCCCTGTGACCCACATCTTCAATCTCTCCATAAGCCAAAACTCCATTCCAGATGCTTGGAAAACAGCCTTTGTTCTTCCTTTGCTGAAGGGATGTGACCCCACCTCACTGAACAACTATCGACCAATCTCTAAACTCTGCATTTTAGCCAAGGTTCTAGAAAAACTGATAAACTCTCAAATCAAAAATGACCTGGACTCATTTAACATCTTACCTCCACATCAATCTGGTTTCGGGAAACAACACAGCACAACCACTGCTTCACTGAAGGTTCTTAATGATGTTGTTGAAGCACTGGATGCTAAGGATTATTGTGCTGCACTTTTCTTAGACCTGTCTAAAGCTTTTGGCACTGTGGATCATAACATCTTGTGTCATAAACTCTCAGAAATTGGTTTCTCAGAACACACCATTGGTTGGTTCTTTAACTATCTTTCAGACCGGAGGCAATGTGTTCAACATAATGGTACTTCCTCCAGTTATTTACCAGTCAACAATGGTGTACCATAAGGCTCAGTCTTGAGACCCACCCTCTTTACAATCTACATACATAATGTAGGTAAAAACATCCCTAATGCATCCATACATTTCTATGCTGATGACAGTTGTTTATTCTCGAGCTAAAACTGTTGCTAAGGCTTTCCAGCTTTTGAAATCTGCATTCAACTACATCCAGACTGATTTGTTCCGCCTCAAACTTGTCCTAAATGCCGACAAAACCAAAGGGATGCTTTTTTCAAATAGGAATTGGTCCCAGCAGTTCTTCCTCCGATTTTATCCCCAAATGGTGTCCCCATTGAGTTTGTTGATTCCTATAAATATTTGGGTATCTTGGTCGACTCACATCTCTCTTTTAAGCTCCATGTGGAAAACTTGGTAAAGAAACTGAAAGTTAAACTGGGTTTATTTTTCAGAAACAGATCATTTCTAACCCTGAATGCTAGAAAACACCTTGTATCTGTGACTTTCCTTCCCTCAATTGATTATGGTGACATTATTTACACGAACGCTCCTACAAGAACCCTGCAGATGTTGGATGCTGTCTATCATGGTGCACTAAGATTCATAACTGGCTGTGATTATCGTACCCACCACTGCACCCTGTATTCACTGGTTAAGTGGACATCATTAACTTCACGCAGACTCTCTCACTGGTACATTTTCATCTTTAAATCATTTCTTGGTCTGCTGCCTTCATACATCTCCTCCTACATGTCTCTGTGTGAGTGCAGCTATGGAGAGCGCTCTCAGGACATTATTACCTGCAGTGTTCCCTCAATGAGGACTGAACTAGGCAAAAGGGCCTTCTCCTACTCCTCTCCTGTTTCCTGGAATATCTTACAAAAAGATTTGAAGCTCTCGACCTTGACCTCTCTAAGTGGCTTTAAGAATCGGTTGGACTCCTGGCAGGGATCAATGCAGACATTTTCCTGTTTTTAGTTTTCTACATTCGCCTTAGAATCTAGCTGTTTTTTTGTTTGTTTTTTGTTTTTTATTTTGTTACCTTTTCCTTTTAGCCATCCTATTTGTAAAAAAAAAAAAAAAAAACCTGCAGTATGACTTTTTATAATTGTTTATTGTTGTTGCTGTTGTCCATTGTTGTCATCTTTCTTTGTTGAAATCAGGTCTCTCTTGTAAATGAGTCCTCGAGGCTCAATGGGATTTAACTGTCAAAATAAAGGTTGATTGATGTCTGAAGTGATGTTTTCAAACTTGCCTTCATGTCTGAATTGATGTTTTCAAGCTTCCAAATGTGTCTGAAGGGATGTTTTCAAGCTTGCCACTATATCCAAAAGGATGTTTTCATTCATGCAAAAGCGTCTGAAGGGATGCTTACCAATGAGTCTGAAGGGATGATTTCAAGCTTGCAAATATGTCTGAAGAGATGTTTACAAGAATGCCACTATGTTTTAAGTGATGTTTTCAAGCTTGCCACATTGTCCAAAGTGATGTTTCAATCTTGCCAATGTTAATTGATGGGATGTTTTCAAGCTTAACAAAATGTCTGATGGGATGTTTTCAAACTTGCCAATATGTCTAAAAGGATAATTTAGAGTTAACCACTATGTATGAAGGGCTGTATTGAAGCTTGCCAATGCATCTGAAAGGATGTATTCAAGCTTGCCACTATGTCCAAAGGGATGTTTTCAAGCTTGCAAAAGTGTCTGAAGGGATGTTTTCAAATTAGTCAATGTGTCTGAAGGGGTATTTTCAAGCTTGTAAATTATGTCTAAAGGGATGGTTTCAAGCTTGCAAATATTTCAGAAGTGATGTTTTCAAGCTTGCCACTATATCCAAAAGGATGTTTTCATTCATTCAAATGTGTCTGATGTGATGCTTACCAATGAGTCTGAAGGGATGTTTTCAAGCTTGCAAATATGTCTGAAGAGATGTTTACAAGATTGCCACTATGTTTTAAGTGATGTTTTCAAGCTTGCCACAAAGTCCAAAGGGATGTTTTCAAGCTTCCAAAAGTGTCTAAATGGATGTTTACAAGCTTGCCAATGTGACTTTATGGGATGTTTTCAAGCTTAATGTGTCTGAAGGGATGTTTTCAAGTTTGCCACTATGTCTGAAATTATGTTTTCTAGCTTGCCACTATGTCCAAAAGGATTTTTTGAAGCTTTGCACTATGTCTGAAGGGATACTTTCAAGCTTGCCAATGTGTATGAGGGGATGTTTTCAAGCTTGTCAATATGTCTGAAGTGATGTTTTCAAGCTTTCATTATGTCTGAAAGTATGTTTCAAGCTTGCGTTTTTGACTGAAGTGTTGTTTTCAAGCTTCCAAATGTGTCTGAAGGGATGTTTTCAAGCTTGCCAATGTGTCTGAAGGGATGATTTCAAGTTTGCCACTATGTCTGAAGTGATGTTTCAAGCTTGCCACTATATCCAAAGGGATGTTTTCAAGTTCGCAAATGTATGATAACGGATGATAGGCAATGTGTCTGAAGGAATGTTTTCAAGCTTGCCACTATGTCTGATAGGATGTTTTCAAACTTGCCAATATGTCTAAAAGGATGATTTCGAGTTAATCGCTATGTATGAAGGGATGTATTCAAGCATGCTAATGCGTCTGAAAGGATGTATTCAAGCTTGCCACTATGTCCAAAGGGATGTTTTCAAGCTTGCAAATGTGTCTGAAGGGATGATTTCAAATTTGTCAATGTGTCTAAAAGGATGTATTCAAGCTTGCCAATGCGTCTGAAAGGATGTATTCAAGCTTGCCAATGCGTCTGAAAGGATGTATTCAAGCTTACCACTATGTCCAAAGGGATGTTTTCAAGCTTCCAAAAGTATCTAAATGGATGTTTACAAGCTTGCCAATGTGACTTTATGGGATGTTTTCAAGCTTGTCAATGTGTCTGAAGGGATGTTTTCAAGTTTGACACTATGTCTGAAATTATGTTTCCTAGCTTGCCACTATGTCCAAAATGATGTTTTGAAGTTTACAAATGTGTCTGAAGGGATAATTGTCAATGTGTCTGATGGGATGTTTTCATGTTTGCCAATATGACTGAAGTAATGTTTTCAAGCTTGTCACTATGTCTTAAGGGATGGTTTCAAGATTGCCAATGTGTCTAAAGGGATGTTTTCAAACATGCAATGTGTCTGAAGCAATGTTTTCAAGCTTGTCAATATGTCTGAAGGGTTGCTATCAAGCTTGCCACTATGTCTGAATTTATATTTTCAAGCTTGCCACATTGTCCAAAGTGATGTTCCAATCTTGCCAATGTTAATTGATGGGATGTTTTCAAGCTTGCCAAAATGTTTGATGGGATGTTTTCAAACTTTCCAATATGTCTAAAAGGATGATTTTGAGTTAATAGCTATGTATGAAGGGATGTATTCAAGCTTGCCAATGCATCTAAAAGGATGTATTCAAGCTTGCCACTATGTCCAAAGGGATGTTTTCAAGCTTGCAAATGTGTCTGAAGGTATGTTTTCAAATTTGTCAATGTGTCTGAAGGGGTATTTTCAAGCTTGTAAATTATGTCTAAAGGGATGGTTTCAAGCTTGCAAATATTTCTGAAGTGATGTTTTCAAGCTTGCCACTATATCCAAAAGGATGTTTTCATTCATGCAAAAGTGTCTGAAGGGATGCTTACCAATGAGTCTGAAGGGATGATTTCAAGCTTGCAAATATGTCTGAAGAGATGTTTACAAGAATGCCACTATGTTTTAAGTGATGTTTTCAAGCTAACCATAATGTCCAAAGGGATGTTTTCAAGCTTTCAAAAGTATCTAAATGGATGTTTACAAGCTTGCCAATGTGACTTTATGGGATTTTTTCAAGCTTGTCAATGTGTCTGAAGGGATGTTTTCAAGTTTGACACTATGTCTGAAATTATGTTTCCTGGTGTTGGATTTGATATCTTATATCTTTTATATCTTTTGACAAGCCTTGACATTTCTCTGATGATGTGAAATGATGCATTCTCTACAAGGTGTGTGCGGGTATAATCATACACTAAATACTTCATGTTATATATAATCTCACAAGTGCTAAGGATAATCATACAAGTTCACATTTGATATAATGCTGAGGGAAACAGACAGGTAAGACACTTATTCGTGCAGCAGGAAACGATCCTTCTTTGTCCATCTGAGCAGTGCAGCTGAGAGTTAGGGCCCACCAATGTGACACACTGCTCACACGTTGATTAAACATAAATAACGCTAAATTACAACATTTATATACTTTATACTTAATACAGGTTGAGTATATATGCTTTCACATTAATAATAGTTCAGACACACAGAAAACGTGTTTTAAAGCTTTACACAGACGAGAGCCAGAGTAAGTGTCCTGTGTTCCAAAACAAAGCTCGTAAATCAACCCTTATCAGTGAAAGAACGAGTGTAGTGAACTTAATCTGGTGTCACGACTAAGCCTAAGGTCAAAACCCTTGACCTTAAGAACCTTGTGGGACAGAAACTGTCATTTCATTGATTTGAATCCAGAGATACAGGTTCACCCATCCTGAGACTCTCTTCTTGATAATCAAGTGAAAGAACACTCTCTTTTTTATTATCATTACTATTTTACAGATGTTGATAATCAAAGTGTCTTAGTTCAAACCATTTTAGATGTTGCAGTGAACTAATCAATTTTATTAACTGTGTAATGATTTTTAATTCTCATGCAAAGTTAGAACTCATGTTAAAGCTGTTACAGAGTAATTATGCATTTTCTGATTTCTGTCTGTGAATGAGCAAAGTGTGCGTTCCAGGGTCAGGAGTCGAAGCAGACATGCGTTGGAACAACTGTCCTGTTTATATCCTCTCAGACGTCAACAGGGGGTTTTGGCACCTGTTTCTTAAACTCGCCAAAACAAAACTCTCTCTGTCTGTGAGAACATTTCTGATGTGTTCCATAACAATTCTTGCTGCATTCTAACCTTTTACGTCACAAAACACACCCCGTCTGGTCGGTTCTGGCCAATGGGAATACTCCCAGATGAACCGGGAAAAAGAGCTCTTTAAAATGTCGGTACTTCCTGGTCTAACC
>NW_023618592.1:58224-59806 GCF_014905685.2 Nematolebias whitei
TTGAAAACATCCCTTTGGACATAGTGGCAAGCTTGAATACATCCTTTCAGACGCATTGGCATGCTTGAATACATCCCTTCATACATAGCGGTTAACTCCACCACACCACCACTCAAACAGGGTTTTGGGGTTCAGGTGCACTACTGAGCTACGGGGAGAATCATCCATCTCCGTGGCTGGTGGGGTCCTGGGCCCTAATTTTAATATACAACCTAGACACTCACTTATAACACTCTCACGACACATGCATATATAGGATCTGGAGTGGGCACATGATCGCACTTAGGTGGTGGGATGTACTACCATTTCCACCTCCCCGGACCTGTGCCCACTCTCATATGTACCATGTAGACATTTAGGGT
Organism: Nematolebias whitei; assembly: GCF_014905685.2. Classification (NCBI taxonomy): domain Eukaryota; kingdom Metazoa; phylum Chordata; class Actinopteri; order Cyprinodontiformes; family Rivulidae; genus Nematolebias; species Nematolebias whitei. The sequence goes on from NW_023618592.1 coordinate 58,587, forward strand.
TCTGGGCATAGATGAGGGGTGAACGGGCGCTGCCTGCTCTCTGGGCAAGAGGTGGGTCTGTGCCGGTCGCCACCTCATCCCCCCATTTTAAACGCACTGTATAACAACATGCATCAACACCATATTCGAGTGGGAGGAGGAGGAAGTGGGTCTGTTCAATATTTATTTATGCATATGTAGATTTTTTTTCCTCCCTTTCACAAACACCTCCTTTCTCCGTGTGACACTAGGGGTCGGGGATGGGGGGGGCGCATTGTTGGGGTCTGGGCTGTGGGTGGGCTTTGGGCCTTGGGGGCGGTTAGTGATGGGGCCGGTGCTTCGGTTCCTCCTGGGCTGTTCCGATTCTTTTAATCTAGGTTCCTGGTTGCGATGGCCGGCACTTTGACCGGGGTGGCTGCCGGCTTTCGGCGGGGGGTCGGCTATGGTAGTGTACGTGTGGTCAATGGTGGTGTAGGGCGGCGGTTGGGGGTGTGGCTTTGCCTCATCAGGGCACTGGCTGGTCTTCCTGTGTGGCATTTGCGGTGGGGGTGCTGTGTGTGTGTGTGGGGGGTGCATAGGTGGCATGCTGGGGCGTCTCTGGGCCTATGGTGCAGGGCTCATGATGTGAGAGCAGGCCCTCCTCAGCTGCGGCTCCCTGCTGCTCTGCCCCTTGGGCTGGGGCCGGCCTGTGGTCGCTGTCAGGTAGATGGTGCATGCGGTCGGCTATCTATGTGTGCCTGTTGGTTGCTCAGGTTGGGTTTTTGGTGGTCCCCCCTCTCTTGGATCAATTTGGGCCCCACGTTTGGTGTGGGGCCCACTCCCCCCGGTCGTGCCCCCCTTTGGCGGGGGACCCCCTTGCCGCCGGTGCATTGGTGGCTCTCAGCGTCTGGGCTGGGTGGTGGGGTGCACGTCGGTCCGCCCTGGTTGCTGCCTGGAAGGGCCTGGGTGCCCTGGCTCTGTTGGGGCTCTGCTTGGGGGTGGTATGGCCTCGGGGCTTGGGGCTCGGTGTCCATTGCCGGATCTACTTGGGGGGGGGGCATGGGTTGCCGGCCGGACCTGTGGGCTCATCGCTGCAGCTTCCTGGATGCTCTGCATTGTGGTGGCTGGTGTCACCCGGTTTTTTCCTGCGCTCCTCTCTGGGGGGGTGTGGTTCTCCCTGTTAGGAGACTCCTGGGGCTCCGGGCCTGTGGGCCACTGTGTGTCTGTGGCTCCGGTCCTCCCTATGTTGCCATTGTGTCCTG
>NW_023618592.1:59906-63297 GCF_014905685.2 Nematolebias whitei
TTTAGAAATGTCTGTGTAAAGTGCTCATCCACCGCCGTGTGGGTAAAAGATCATAATTGTACAGTTTTCATAAATGTCTGTGGTGAAGCAACGGAAAAATCATGGCCGTATGATTTTTCCTGATTGATTGCTTATGTTGTTATTTTCATAATTTGCCAAATTAATGTAAATGTTTGATGTTAAACTTTGATTCTGTAAATAAATGACCGCATTCATTTTGATGGGTCAAATATAAATGACGTCTCACGTTTGCATTTCATTAAATTCAATGCACGTTTTATTCAGTTCAGAAAAATGAGGAATCCGTGTTAATTGATGAATATATCTGAGCATCTGTTCATCTACATTCTGGTGGCCCGTCACGTGCTCATAAATGACTGTGTATTCGTGTATTCGTTACATGTTGGCATGAAGAAAAGTAACAGTTTATCAGCTGTGCTGAAACGCAGCTCAAAAGCTTTGAAGTCAAAACATTGCATGTTTACGCAGCGTGCTGGAGCTGCGCGCTTGGTGCTTGGCTCTGCATGTTTACGCTGTATTACGCTGGCGATGTTATGAAAGCTGAAATAGTGTCATATGTCTTGTGAAAGCTGAAATTGTACGCCTGTTATGATAACTAAGCTGGTTTTGAGCTGGGTGAAAACACTCTATTCTGTTTAAAGACGGTCCAGACGCGGTTCTGGCCCGGCTCGGTTCTGAAAAAGGTTCGGACGAGGTTTTTTTAAATAGCTAGAAAGACGTTTTTGAGACCGGAGTAGAAGACTCCGTACAGCTCAGAGTTGATCCGTTACATTTTTAACAGAAAAAGTGCATTTTGACAGTTTAAAAGACGATAAATGGACGAAATGGTTTCAGGCTACTCTAACATGCTGGTTGCTACAAACGCTTCGTGATTGGTTGGTTTGCTGCTGTGGAGCGCTCTGATTTGCTGAGAAATTGACTGACGTGGCTACGTCACTTCCTCTCACCCCTGCTGCTTTGTCATTGGTGATTTCAGTCACGTGACCCGGAAATGGAAACTCGTTTTCATAGGGAATAAAATCTGCTTTTTAAAGCTGAAAAGCGCTTTAAAGCTGTGTTCTGAAACGCTGTTTAAGTTCTTCGAAGTCTAATTGCTAAAATTTTGCCACGTTTGTGTAAAAAATCAGTTCAGAAGTGTTGGTTTTAACCGAGTCTAGCCGATGCTAATTTTGAGCTAACAGCTAACGACCGGACGCCACAGGAAGTCATAGCGACCCCTACTGGACAACACTAACAGTGTCTGAGTTAAAATTATTAAGGCTGTACTGACACCTTCTGGATAAACGCGAGATAACAGGTTTTCACTTCGTTTTTAGGTTTAAAGAGTGAAATTAAACGTTTTTATTTTTCTGTAAGGCATTTTTGAGTTAATAAACGTTCCTCAAAGTTGAATAATCACTGTTATCTTGCATTTTAAAAGTTATAAAGGTATTTATGCAAAGAGCATTTACCGAACACATTTTTATTCACTGATAATTCCTTAAGAAAAAGGTACAAAATAAAAATTAAAGCAAACTTTTAAAAAATAGAAACAGTTACAGATATTCACAAAAATGGAAAAAGTTTACTCACTTGCTAAAAAGATAACGCACGTTTAATTGTTAAACTCACTAAATAAGAGTAAATACATCAGTAGAGAGAAACTCTTCTGATTTTATTTTACCACCTAAACATTTACATCTCCTATTTAATTTCTAAATAGCAGATAATGGAGGACGAAGAGGTAAACACTGACCCCTTTCAATCCAGAGATGCCGTCCAGTCGGCTTTACATATTTTAACAAATTCAATTATTGGTAAACAATTAGAGCAATTACAAGACCTTGATGACGATCAAAGAAATGAGGAACTGCAGAGGTTGGCGAAAGCAGCCAAAGTGTCTGAGGACACAAAATCGAGCCGTGAACGATTAGCAAAAATTTCCCTGCTTCTGAAAGCGGAAGTGGACCATCTGGTTGAACAAAATGTCACGCTGTTCAACGGATATCAATCTGAAAAGGAGAGGTGTGACGTATTGATTACTGAATCTGAATTGCAGAAACAACAAATTCAGACTGATAGGGACCTCTCAAAGAAAGAGCTGTCAGAACAGGCTCAATCATATGTGGAGAGATTTAGGGATAAAGAACAAGCGTACCGAGCCGTGTGTTCAGATAACGATGTGCTACAAGCACAGTTGCAGGTGGCATTAAAGGAGCTGGACGATTGCAAGGCAGACAAGGCGATGATACTCCAACGATGGCTGAATTTACAAAGAGAATGTCAGACATCACAGGAGCGCCTGACAGCTTGTGAGGAGAAACTAGCTACAGCTACAAACCAGATTTCTGATATGGGGCGGGCTGGTTTGAGACTCAGAGACGAACAAGGTCAGGGCCCAGGTCAGCCACAACCACCCCAGACAGATGCTGTTACACCTCCTCCCCTTAGCCCCGTTCCAACACCCCCGCCTCGGGGGATAAGGACGGGTCTGCACCCACTTGCACCTCTTCCTCCTAACGCCATGCAGTCACCTCCACCCCCATCTCGGGTGGTAGGACCAGACCTGCACCGATATCAACTCACTGAATCGGTAAATGCCATGCCGTCACCCCACCCCCATCTCGGGCGGTGGGGATAGACCTGCACCAATATCAACTCACTGAATCGGTATACACCACGCAGCCACCTCCACCCCCACGGGTGGTAGGGACAGACCTGCACCAATATGCACCTCTTCCTGCACAAGGGAGACCGTTAATACTGTCTCCTTCAATGGATGATTTGCAGAAAATCTCAAAATATGTACAACGCTTTGTGCCTGGACCGATGGGATCATCTGGAACAAAAGCGTACCTCAAAGATCTGGAGTTCAGATTGAGATCTTATCCTAACGCTACGGTAGAGGATAAGATCAGTCTGATACGGCTCACTTCGGACAGAGAGGTGTTCACCTTCATCGAGCGTCTACCAGATGTAACGAAGAGGGATTACAACCTTCTGTGTGAAGCTTTGATCAGAGAGTACGACTCTTGCACGGGACCTGCTGGTTTCCCAGCTGCAGACATGGTCAAACCAGTTCTGTGAGGGTTCTACTCGGTTCGGTTGAGTTCAGTTCTGTTCAGTTCTGTGCGGAGAAGCCCAGTTCTGGGAGCCGGGAAGATCCTGACATGACAACAGAGCTCTTCCGAGTTTCATGGGATTATAACATCTTCACTGAGGTGAGCTGTGGCGGACAGTCTCGCCATTACTCCGGACGAGTAACAGCATCCTACGGAGACGCTGAAGGGTGCGTTAAACGGAATCTCGCCTGAGACATCTCCAGGTAAAAGAGTCGATTTCACCACCTAAGTGTACTGTAAGGAGAAGCTGAAGAAAGCCCGGAGAGTGC
>NW_023618592.1:63397-72508 GCF_014905685.2 Nematolebias whitei
TGACGTCTCACGTTTGCATTTCATTAAATTCAATGCACGTTTTATTCAGTTCAGAAAAATGAGGAATCCGTGTTAATTGATGAATATATCTGAGCATCTGTTCATCTACATGAGCAAGGCCGTCTGGAGTAACCATGGATAAGATCTGCTCCTGACTGGCTGAACAGGGTGTCACTCAGACCATCAAGAGGTTTTGACACCCAATCACAAGTCTGTCCAAACCCGAAAGGGCGGGACATGAGAAACCTATAATTTCGCTCAGACACAAAGTTGGGTTGAACAAACTTCAGCTGATTGACCAGGCAGGTTCATTCTGATTTTGTTCCCCAGACTGCACTCTGATTATATGTAATATCTGCATACTTTAACTTTGTCTCAATTAAATCTTTTATACTAATGTGAAGTGCTCCTGAAATTCTGTGCTCGGGTCATTTGAACACTCCAAAATCCTTTAGATGGTGACCCCGACATGATGATCTTCGAGTACACGAGGAGCGGTGAGATTCGACCCATGAGCGGAGCGGCCGTTCGTATCCAGAGGGGATAGGCGCCTTACATAAAACAGGTAAGCGAGTTACCTAAGTTGGCCGAAAGGCCCAAACACTCCGCTATTCGGCCGTAAACCAATTTGAAGCTACTGGATGAGCATGGTGGGTTCTTTCTCCTGAAAAGAAGGAGGAATAAACATCATAAACAGGTCAAATTAAGTTTAAGCATTTCTGGATGACACATTGTAAACAAATTAGCCAAAATTTCTTCTTGGAATTGACAATAAAATCAGGTTATAAATTCAACTAAAAAACAACAAAATAAAAAAAATAAGTAATAAACAAAATCCTTGACACTTGTAAAATGAAGAATAATTTATTCTGCTCAAAGAAACTCTTTTAACTAAACACAGATTGAAATGCTTGGGTTAAATTAATCAGTCTACATGAGTTTATCACATATTGAAAATGTTTAGAGTTTAGGAGCTGTTTCCTTCAAAAGCTACCTGAACTAGGTTATTTATGGGAAAACAACAATTCTAGTGGGTAAATGAAATGACTCTAAACATCTTGAGATTTCACACAGGTCCTATGAGTGCATAAGGAGAACAGAGTTGAGTACATGGTGAGTTTAAGAAGTTGGGCTTTGTGAACAAAGGTGCATGTAGACGTTTTTGTGCAGTGCTAATGGTCTCTGTGATGTCTTGAAGTGTAGACATAGTCTTAATTGAATTGAGTTAGAAGAATTTTGTTTAGGATTGTTTGCTTTCCGATAAGCAAAGGTAACCACTGGAAGTAGCGATAAGCACCTTTGCTTGCAGCCTCTCCTCCAAGGGGTCCGGAAACTAACTTCAGCGCCGTGGTATTACCTGTAGCGGTCTAAAGTAGCCTCATTAAGACTGCGACGAGGTGATTCATCCAGAATATTAACGACCTTAAATCCGTGAGTCACACCCTGATCTCACTCTGTTACCTCGAACCTCCAAGCAGCAGGGATGGATCTTCTGGTCCAGAGAAACTCGCGTTGTGGCCGCTCACCTCTTACTTTAGCGTTACAATTGTTAACTGTTCTGGTAATCTTTAGGGCCCTGGAAATGGGCACAAGGGTGCTGTCACTCAGTAGCTAATAAACCTTTCAAAACCTCCTTTATTGGTGTTGTTAAGTGAACCAAGCATTACCATGTTTTTGTTCAATAAGGGTGAAATAATAGTCCAGAATTATTCATTTTGCGTTGCTTTAATCAATAGTTTGGCAGGGGATACAGCATCAGGCACAATTTTATAATGATTAAATTTCATGAGTACATAGGATACACTTTCTTCCCTAAGTGAGGCGATGACTACTATCTGAGAAATTCTAAACCTCAAGAGCCCTTGAGGGTTTATAGATACTGCCTTCACATAGACCTTTCACAAATCAAGCCAAAAGATGTTCTCCCTCAACTCCCTCATGAACCAGAAGCACCTTCGAGCAAATCTCACCAGTAACCAATTTAGTACTCCCAAATTTATCCTGTATGCTATTCTTCCAATTTGATGAAACAATTTAATCAGAGCAGAGTAAGAATGAGGTCGTCCGCTTACCATGATTCTGAGGCGACCCTTAGTGAGTCACTGTGATGGTAAGGGCATATTTCCAGTCCCCTAGGAGAGAGGTACCGGCCGAACCTCGAAGGCAAGCGCAGCTATTCCAAATGAGAGAAATCAGAATTTTGGACAGGCCCAGGTCAAGCTATTAATAAAAGTAGGATGCTCATCCAGTTCAAGTGTCGATGAACGAAAGCTTAAATCCAATCCCATCTCAGTGAAGAAAAGAATTAACTTCCAACATCGTCTCAAGACTAGTAAAATCCAACTCCTTTTTGGGCTCCTTCTGATCCGACGAGCTGCCTCTTGCCTGTGATTCCCTCTGCGCGGCTCTCCAGTTCAGCTTTGACTCAGCATTGACCAAGTTTTATCCGTTCAGTCTGTATTTAAAGACCTCTTTTTTCCTCCTCCTCTTAAGGAGGGGCTTTGGAAAATTACATCATCTTTTTTCCAGTAACTTGTCTGTTGTTTTGCACCTCAACCGGTTTAGACCAGTTTTAGGGTACTTTCCAGAACTTTGTTTTGCTCAAAAATGCGTCATCATGAGATGAGTTGAGTTTGAACCCCATGACTTTTTGTTCTCTTTCTACTGCTCGAGACAAGCCCAGGCCTGTCCTAGACGGGCTTGTCCGGACTTGTTCACTGTTACATGAGGCCTCAGAACTGCTCTTTAACTTCAACACTTCACAAGTAAATCACACAATCATACAATGGATTATACAATTTTTAAAAATCAATACTTTCATTAGTTGATTACTTGTTGATTATTAGTAAAACAGTAAAACACTTTTGATTACACATTATTATATTTAACTTGATTTAAAGCAGGAGTTCAGTCCTTTTGTTTTCAGCTGCTGAGGAGAACTTTTTGATCAGGCTTCATCTTCATTAAAGCTGGTCGTCTGCCATGCATCATCACTTCAGACACCAGGTTTATCGACACCCCCTTCTTGAAGTCGGATCTTTCTCCTCTTCGGCACCAGGTTCGCTGTAACCTAGCCCCCCTGTTCTCCCTCCCAGGAGTCAACCACCGTCATGTTGTCCAGGTCTGCGTTTGAAGTGGATTGCCCCGCCTGATCTTCATCCGGCGCCGCTCGCTTCCTGGGTACCCAGACCTCCTGGGCCGGGATGGTGGATGGACCTGGTAGGTCGACCTCTGTTAGGTCAGCCGATCTAGTAGACTGAAGGGTTGGTGGGATCTCGATCAGGGGTGAACCTACAGGAGTAATGGGTTCTATTATGACCTGCCTCCTGATTTGTGGGGTTATGACAACTAAATTGGGCATTTGATGGAGCTGTTTCAGCCGCATAGGGACAACCTGTAACACTTCAGGTTCAGCTGTTTCTGAATGGGTCAAGCCTTCTGGTGTTAAGATCGGAGGCTCAGAATCTGATGGGCTGGTTGGGTCAGTGAGGATCGTGTCAGAGGACCGGACCGGCTCGCCTCGCTACTTAAATACCTGTCAAAGTCATCCAGGTAGTTTTCCAGGAGACTTAGATCGTTATGATCTAACGGAAGTTCAGTTAACCTTCTAGGGGACATCTCCACTTCCATGGGCTCGGCTTCATTATGGGATGTAGTTGGCAAAAGGTCAGGTGGGCCAGTAGGTGGTTCCTGGGGCTGGCTGGCTATCTCGGTTGGGGTTCTAGGGATACTAACACTGGCTCGTCTACCTTCTCCCCTAGCTACCATGGGCACGGAGACTACTGGAGGGCTAGTTGTTAACCCTGCCGTTAAAATGACCATGATAGATGAGGACATGAGCTCTTGGGGCTCCTGTGTGACCCAAAAGGAGGGGCCGTGGACCAAGGGCAACCCTGTGGCCAAATGGTAGGCTACATGCCTGGTAGTTTTATTTGTGTTTTCCCAGAGTTTTACAATTACTGGGTAATATGTGGCTCCTGGAGGGATGGCTGTTCTAGGTATATAGGGTTCAGAGCCCTCAGCCGAGGTCCAGATGATCTTGCAGGTGCTCTCTATCTCCCAGCACTTTTCTGCAGACACCCGAGGAAGGCTGGCGGGCTCATCAGAGACCAAAATACCATGTACTCCAGTCGCGATTATAACTTTAGAGTGGCAGCCCTGGCACCACCAGGTTGGACCCACGGCCCATAGAAATCGGGTATCTTCCAACCCCAGAAGGCAATAACAGCAGACCGTTTGAGGTCCTATTGCTGTTAAACTGTTGGGGCGCTGAACCTGCATTTTGACTGTCGTGGCCTTTTTTGTCTTAAAACCCTTCCCCTTAATTATCTCTCAGAGTGAGGTTTTCTTAAACCGATAAAGGGTGGTTCTGCCCTGTCGTCTGGTGATCCCGCAATAGGTGCGGGTAATGAATTTCTCCCACTCTTCCAATTGGTTTAATTGTTGGGTTGTTATCACGGTTTTCCAATCACAGTACCCAGGTAACATTAACCCTGAGGTGTTGGAGATGCCGTATTCTCTATATGTAACGCTGATGTATCTCTCCTGCCCTGTAGTTTCTATTTTCTGGATTTTGCATACGTCACCACAAGGGGTTACTCTAATCCTCTGGATCTGCTGGTGGTCGTACACTTTCTCCTCACAGTGGCAGAGGATGATTTCTCTGGTATTTGTCGTTACTACGAGTTTGTCCGGAGCTGTGAAAGCGAACGCCCAGTTGCTGTAGACTGTCGCTGCGGTCAGGATGTAGAACAGCATCTGCATTCTGCTCCTTATGCTTTCTAAAAAGAGAGTACATGTAATATAACATGGCAAAATAATAACAATGAAATCAAGGTCTGCCTTACTCTCGGTCCTCATCGTGTCTCTGAAACACTCAACTTCGTATTGCTGGGCCTATACAGGCCGTCAGCTATCCATTGAGCATTTACCAGACCGATGACACCTCGAGTTTACAGGATTCAAAAATAAAATCAAACATAAAAAGAGAAAAATAAACATTTAAACACTAAATCAACCATTCAAAGTTTAATAAAAGTTAGCATAAGCGGGGAGGGGTAAAGCTGTTGTTGGTTATTTGATTACTTCTGTTATTATCTCTTTAGATTGGCTTGTCTTTTCATCCTCCTGAGATTCTGCGGCCTTCGCTCCCCTCCGGTGCAGGGGGAGCTGGATCAGGTCTCGGCTTAAAGATAGCGGCATAGGTCATCATCCACACCACTATAGGCATTGTGGTGCAGAGGCTGGCCCAATAGGCTATTGCACATATTCCCCAGATCAGACTCCATCCAATTAAGATGGCTAGCTTTTTGGTCCATTTACGTCTGTTCTGTGGTTGTAGGGATACTATCTGATATAGCATATTTGCCAACACTGTTACGGCTACTGTCCCTTCGACTATGGTTGCTACTATTCTCCCGGCGGTACCTCCACAGCTTGTGACTGGTATGGGCACAGGAGTAAGTGCTGCCGCACACTCAAGGCTAATCACTATGGAATCTTCTATCAGCCATGCTGAAATTATAATCTTTTGCAGATATGTGAGTTTGATTCTCCCTAACAGATAGGTAACAAAGAAATGAGGTGATATCTCAGGTCTTCTGAGTATCACATGGGATACAATCACTCTAGCGTACGTCTGCCACTGGAAATCTTATCAACCTTTCCTTACTCCAATCTCCTGTGTGGCAGTAGCACATCCATGCAAGCATTGTTAAAAAGTATTCTATATTGCTCCCGTTAAAATAGGCTGGACATTCTGACAAAATGGTAAGATCGGGGGTTACCGTAGCCTCTGTCTCCCAATCTATAATACTCACATCGGTTGTTGGAGTACAAGACATGCAGTCGTCTTGGTTGTCCATAGAAATTTTGAATTGCTTCTGTCCTGATCCTTGCTCTTTACTGCTCCCGGGGTAAGAGTGAAGCTGCTTCCCTGTTTATCTAATTTAAAGCTGAGCCGCACTCTACTCTGGTGGGGGTGGCTTATAGCTCCTCCTCCATGGGCGGCACCCAGCTCTGAGGCATTCTTGTAAGAAAACACGTCCTAATAAGGCAATAGCTATCACTCCGATCATGCTTAACAAATAAGGCCATATTTTAAGGAAGATACTGACTATCCATCCTTCAACAGTTTCTCCACCTTCTTTGATTACTTCACCTACGCCTTTCACCACGTCCGTGACTTTTCGGCCTACGGTGTAACTAACGGTCTCATACCATGCGCAAGTGTGTTCATCTTCATGTGCGCCGCATTTCTTCCAGCTTTCCTCTGGATACTGGCATGTGAGATTCAAGTAGATTTTATTCAGGCCTACCCACTCGTAGCCATCTATCTCATCGCCCAAGCATAGGCTGCGTCTCATGGCGTGGCCTTCTACTAAAGCTATCATTGAATCTGAGACAAAGGGGACTATCACTCCTTGAATTTGTTTCCTGGGGTGAAGCTGATATCCTAATATCTTATTTACGCAGGTACCCTCAGGTACTGATCTTATCCACTTGCCACTGTGTTTTTTCCATACTACCTTTGCTGCGTACAAGGTGTATTCAGACCCATAATAGCTCTTACAGTAGCTTTCCCATCCTGGTATCGTACCACAAGGCCTTCGGGCTAATTTAATAACACATTGTGTTTTTGCCTTATCACAAGTCATGTGCCATGGTCTGGGACTAACATACCTATCTGGTCTATACAGGGCACTGGCCCATATAACTTGCTCTTTAGAATAGACCGTGGCCAAATACTGATACTTAATCCAGTAGTTATTTGAAAGTTGCAAACATGGGGCTACCCATTTTCTAATTTCTTCTTCCTGAAACCCCCACCATGTTCTAGAGTCATCTCGTTGATGATATTCATGCCATGCTTGGAGTAAGATTTTAACCGTTTCTTGTCTACGTAATTCTGAGCAATCATATCGCCAAGTGGACATAACGGCGACCTCTGTCTCCCATAATCTACATCTGGGCGATGCTCCACTACTCTCCCACACTGAGTTGTTAAGACTAAGAAAAATTTGCTCGGCTACACATTTGTCTATTTTGTCAAAATCGCCCTTAGGTGCATTGAGAAGTTCATCTGGTTTTGGCAATTTTTGTACATACATGTCTGTATAATACGGTCCCATGAGGCCCTCATGAGTCCTGGCATACCCCTCCACGAAGTCACCTTCGAAGTGAGGCACCCTAGACGCGATCCAGACCCATGGTAATGTCACATTCAACCAGTTCTCATGCCAGGCATTATGTGGGTGGAATATGGCTGCCCAACTCCAGTAATAATAACGCTGATTCTGTATTGGAGTTATGGGTAGATAATTTTGAGTTTGGCATTCAGAATTTATGTTCCAACAACAATTTGGTAGCCTACTCCTTTTAGTCTTTTTACATTGCTCTTCCAGATCGGGTCTGAAAACCATTTTTATCCCATTTATCACTGTTGTTCGGTACTGATGTACCTGCTTTGTTTTGGCCTTAACTGTGGCATGGGGAGGCGGTGTAGGCCGCCTGTTAGATCCCCAGTCTGTAGCATAGATTTTGAGCGTTCTTTCATATCGTATTGTGTGGATTACCTTATTATTGGTCGAATTCAGGTATTTATCTGTGTGATTTCTTCGAATGAGAGGGGGGATTCGGTCACAATCTAAGTGGATGTCGCCCCAGAACTCCCGACGAGGGAGAATCGCCTGGCAGCTGTCGTTTTTAGGTGGGGCCGGAAGAATTACTTCACGGTCCCAGTAGCCTTGATGCTTTAATCCAATCAACGGTAGACATATCCAATCGCAGTGCCACTCGGGGGGTCCGTCCTGGGGCTGTATCCAATTACATCTTGTTGATCGTTTGATCTGATCTTTCAAAACTGCTATTCCGATGACTCTTTTGTCTGGTAGTATCATTAGATTTGTGACGACCCAATTGGGTCCGTCAGATTCTGGTTCGGTGGAATGGTCTGCTACTGTTAGGTTTCCGGCCATTAAAGCCGCGCTCCATCCTGCGGTGACTTTCAGTCTGTTCATCCAGGCCTGATGACCCTCTTTCTTTACTTTATTCCAGGCTGCTATTTGGTTCTGGGTGCTCTTTGCCGGGTTCCATGGCAGGGAAATATTCTTTGTGGTGATATCCCAACAGTTCATGTCTGCATATTTTGATTTTCCATGGGCAACTGCCACATGCGTCAGGCTCCAGGGTCTGACTCCGGCTTGGTATAAGATAACCAACAACATTGCGAAGCCTATTAACACTACGAGTCCCCGCAGCAGGGTTCGTAGGCAGGTTGCTTTATCCAAAATCGTAATCCTTTGACGGTCCTTAGGTCGGTTTCGGGTCGCTTCATCATCGCTTTCATCGCTACTTGGATCATCATTGTTGGAGTTTCTGTTTCCCATTTGAATCATTTTGAGAGGGGCCCTTGCTCCTTCGTCCTCGATGTCTTCGCTCTGATTGTCTGCGGGCTGTCGATACTCGTCCTTTAAGGAGTTCCAGGTATATAGGAGAAGGGTGTGGCAGCCCTGGTTGTAGTCCTTTCCACACCCATTTCCATTGAGTTACCAGCCATTTTTTGAGTTCGCGTTCGGGTTCATATTGAAATGTGATAGGGCCATGTTTCATGTCCATATGGAAGGGAGGAAAGGCCGCGTCTGCTAATGTTTCTATTTGCGTTATCAGGGGACTTTCTTGGTATAGGACTTGTACTGCATAACCCTTTCCTATCCAAGGCCAGTGCGTGTGAAAGCGTTCGGTTATCCGATGCCTCTCAATTCTTATAGGCAGGTTTTGATTTTCGATCACGTACCGTTTTGGTTTTCTCATTCTTCTTGTGATAGCCTCTACCATTTGCGGGCTTGTGCTCCAAATTATTATCCCTCCTATCGAGATTTCGAAAAATCGGCTCTGGTATGGTTCGTGGTAATTAGGTCCCCATCTGAGCTTTATTTCCTTTCTCCATAGGGTCAGGTAGACTACGTTAAATATCCATGGGGACGTTGGTGGGCAAGGTTGGAGTTGGGGTTTGTATCCAGGGAGATCTACTTGCTTTGAATGTTGTTCCTTTTGGGGTTCCTCCAGTTGAGGTCTTCTCTTGTACTGGCGATTGGAGTAGAAATAGTTTCT
>NW_023618593.1:0-11080 GCF_014905685.2 Nematolebias whitei
AGTCACTACTCTTGTCGGTGTTGAAACGTTGTTTAGTTGATTTTGGTTGTTTCTGAGGTAAGAATGAATCTTGTGTGAAGTAAGTTAGAGACTAAGAAGCCTTTGACCATGCCAACATGCAGTTCATTCATTAAATTGCAATCTTTGCGGAGTCAATGTATATTATTGCTACTTTAAGTACCATAATCTACATTGATCTCACAACGCTTAAGCCGAACCTACTCGACCAATTCTATTCGGGGGATAGCTAATTCTTTTTGATAAGTCTCGCCATAGACTTCCAAAACATTTATGGGGAAACCAAACACCCAATCTCAAGTCGTTCGTCTACAAGACAACAGACATTTGAACCAAACTATATTTTGCCATGTAAAGCTAACTTAAGCCATGTTAGAAATGGAAAAATAGTTTGGAACCCTTTTCTATAGGCTTAAACCCCTGTAGTTACCCCTTTCAGCATGCTCCACCCCTTAACTGGTAGTTGTAGCTGTTCCCAACCATAATAGCGTACACACCAGGTGCATATAGTTTAAGGCCTTATGTAAAATCCCCTTCATACGCCCACCTTAAACCACATAATTGCATGACACATTGAACCAGAACGGCACAGGCTGGACGTCGCTGGAGACAACCTTCGCTGGAGGCGACCTGCAATCCTGACGTTGGTCTCCACTCTTCATCCGGTGGCCGCTTCTTCAGTTCAATCCAAGGGTACCCCTCTGTATGCTGATTAATCAACACTTCCAATCGTTGTGGATTTACCGTTGTGGATTATATGACTTCTTCCAATGGATTACAGACTTTGTTTCCAAGGGGTTAAAGCATTGCTACAATGGAATTATCGAGACGATATGGAATTATAATCAACACAATGGAATTACCGAGAACATTGTGGAATTACCTTGACTTTTGTTTTCCTTGCTGGATTACTTTTGACTTTTGTTTCCTTGCTGGATTACTCTTGACTCTTGTTTCTTTGCTGGATTACATCAAGCTTCAAGGACAATCGACGACGTAAGTCCATAGTTAGAATTCATCTCCATGGACAGGTGATGATTTCCAAAGGGGGGACTGTAGTGGACTAGGCCTACATTGAAACTAAGTCTAAGGTCAAAACTCTTGACCTTTAGAACCTTGTGGGACAGGAACTGTCATTTCATGTATTTGAATACATAAATACAGGTTCACCCATCCTGAGACTTTCTTTCTTGAAGATTCAAGTGAAAAGAACACTCTCTTTTTATTATCACTACTATTCTACAAATGTGGATAATCAAAGTGTCTTAGTTCAAACCATTTTAGATGTTGCAGTGAACTAATCAATTTTATTAACTGAGTAATGATTTTTATTCTCATGCAGTTAGAACTCATGTTAAAAGCTGTTACAGAGTAATTATGCATTTTTCTGATTTCTGCTTTTGAATGAGCAAGTGTGTGCGTTTACAAGGTTACAGTCAAACGAAAAACAAGTTGTTATGTTAAAACTGTCATGTTTTAGAATCCTCTCAGACGTAAGTAGAGATGTTTTGCACCTGTTTCCTGAAACACGCCAAAACAAAACCCTCTCGGTCTGTGAGAACATTTCTGATCTGTCTCATAACAATTCTCGCTGTCTCTAACCTCTTACGTCACAAAACCCACCCCGTCTGGTCGTTTCTGACCAATGAACAAATCCCAAAAAGTGAACCGGGAAAGAGTCTTTAAAATGTCAGTACTTCCTGGTCTACACAGAGTTGGAGAGTTGTCAGACTTCTAGAGTTTTTGGAGAGTTCGAGAGTGCTGGAGAGTTTTCTGCTGGTTCTGTTCGAGTTCTGTCGGAGACGGGATGATCTTGACATGACAAAAAGCTCTTCCGAGTTCCATGGGATTATAACTTTCACTAGCCACTACTTCTGACGAGCTACAGCCACCATCAGGAGACGCTGGACAGGTAGCGTTAACGGAATTCCATATCTGCTGATGAATCTTCAGAAAGGTAATGGATCAAGTTTCCTACCAAGCGTACCGAAGGAGAGCTGGGCTTCTGATGGAGAGTGTCGGTTCTGGTGAACATTCCTCCCCTCCCATTCAATCTTACTCCCTTTAACTTCTTTCATCTTTAACTTTCTATCAAGTAGAAATTCTCCCAGATATTTAGAAATGTCTGTGTAAAGTGCTTATTCACATCCGTGTGGGTAAAAGATCATAGTTGTACAGTTTATAAATGTCTGTGGTGCAGCAACGGAAAAATCATGGCCGTATGATTTTTCCTGATTGATTGCTTATATTGTTATTTTCATAATTTGCCAAATTAATGTAAATGTTTGATGTTAAATTTGATTCTGTAAATAAATGACCGCATTCATTTTGATGGGTCAAATATAAATGACGTCTCACTTTGCATTTCCTTAAATTCAATGCACGTTTTATTCAGTCCAGAAAAATGAGGAACCCGCGTTAAATGATGAATATATCCCAGCATCTGTTCATCTACACCTTTAATCTTTTAATCTGGCTAAAGATTCTATTTTTTTATGTTGGCTACCGGCTCCATTAATATTCCATGTGACAAACCTTAAGATGCCTATACTTGTGCTTGTGAGAATATAATTAAACCACACCCATTATCACAAATATCAAAAACAATAAAACACCCAGACAATAACATAATCCTTAATGATTGATTATTTATGATTGTTACGGCCTGAGGCCATTTGGTTGAGCAAAAGTGTTTGCAGGTTGATTGCTGACTCAGCTGTGCTGTGGCCCATCTGGGATTGGCTGCTTCACTTCCTGAATCCTCCCCAATGGACATCAATCTGCATCCTGGTTGGCTTCTTCACTTCCTGCTCCTCCAACCACAGAAGAGGCCTGCCTATTTAAACCCAGCTCTCCTGCCATGGCTGTTGTTTAGAGCAGCTCGCCATTAGTATTGGTTTCTGTGTCTTTGGACTTGAGTCTCTTGACGTGAATTGTTTGGCTTTGGCCAACAGTTAAACCCTGCAGTTGCTGTTGGTGTTGTTTGTAAGCCCCTGAAAACAGTTAGAAGGCTTACTTGTTTACTTTTTGTTTTGACTCATTGTAAATTTGGTTTGAGTATTCATTCACTTGGTTAACCTTAATTTTGTTATTGACTTGGTTGTGAAAACTTTGTTGTAATTTATATTTTGAAAGTACCCCTCCTCTTTGTTAATGTTATTTTTTTTTGTTTTAAACTGACCAATTAAATTATTAGTTTTATTCAAACTTGTTCCATCTGGGTTTCTAATGTTGCCTCCCCTTCTCCTAGTTAAGCTGGGTCGTAACATTAATGGGGGCTCGTCGGGATTTTTAATGTAATCCTGTAACTTAAAAGCGATGATTGTTTGTTTGGTCAGTTTAGCTGAGTGACATTCTTGGTTGAGCAGCTGCAACTTGTTGCGCTCGTTAAGCATGGCACAGTTTGATCTTGAGTAGTTTTTAAAGTGTCCCTCTCTTGATCAGCTGGAGCTTTGCCGTAAAGATGATTTGGCTCAAATTGCAGCCCATTTTTCTATTTTTTGCTCAAAGCAACTCCTTAAAAAGGAATTAAAGAACCTTGTGATGGAGAGACTGGTGGAGCTGAAACTTGTGCTTCCTGAGATTTCTGCTGATGAACCTGCTGTGACTTCTGTTGGCATGTTGCCATCTGCTGGTCCTTCTGCTGAAGGATGTCCTATCGTCCTCTGATCCCCCCCCCCCCCCCCTGCGGCTGCTCGTCCCCCTCTGCGGCTGCTCGTCTCCCTCTGCGGCTGCTCGGCCGCCTCTGCGGCTGCTCGTCCTTTTACTCTGTATTTCTTGTGCCCTAACCTTTTGGTTTAGGTTTTAAGGGGGGAGGTGTTACGGCCTGAGGCCATTTGGTTGAGCAAAAGTGTTTGCAGGTTGATTGCTGACTCAGCTGTGCTGTGGCCCATCTGGGATTGGCTGCTTCACTTCCTGAATCCTCCCCAATGGACATCAGTCTGCATCCTGGTTGGCTTCTTCACCTCCTGCTCCTCCAACCACAGAAGAGGCCTACCTATTTAAACCCAGCTCTCCTGCCATTCAGGGCAGCTGTTGTTTAGAGCAGCTCGCCATTAGTATGGGTTTCTGTGTCTTTGGACATGAGTCTCTTGACGTGAATTGTTTGGCTTTGGCCAACAGTTAAACCCTGCAGTTGCTGTTGGTGTTGTTTGTAAGCTCCTGAAAACAGAAGGCTTACTTGTTTACTTTTTGTTTTGACTCATTGTAAATTTGGTTTGAGTATTCATTCACTTGGTTAACCTTAATTTTGTTATTGACTTGGTTGTGAAAACTTTGTTGTAATTTATATTTTGAAAGTACCCCTCCTCTTTGTTAATGTTAATTTTTTTGTTTTAAACTGACCAATTAAATTATTACTTTTATTCAAACTTGTTCCATCTGGGTTTCTAATGTTGCCTCCCCTTTCTCCTAGTTAAGCTGGGTCGTAACAATTATTTATAGATAAACTAAGTGCTGTTTTTGAAGGTAAATCATGGATGTATTCCTTTATGAGGTATTTGTATGTATGCATATGGATATATATATAAGCCTTTGTGCCTGTGTGCTAATAATTGTTAAGTCAGAAAAATAGAGACAAAAAAAAAGAAAGTGAAATGATAATAAACACGTAAAGATAAAAGAAGAAAAAAATTAAAAAAAGAACCCCCTTACCACATTAAGTGCCATGCCACCGTGTACCACCACCATCTGTGTAACCCACCAACCGAGCTGTGCTGAACAATTACATATATATCTGGTAAGTAATATAAATATATATGCTTGCTAATAAATTTTAAGTAAAATTAGCAACTGAAAATCATACTTACCTTATTTATATTATTAATAGAGCCAGGGAGTAACCTCTGGATCTCTAAACAGCTGACCATTGATGTAAAGTTTGTCAACAGCCACAGTAGCTCGTCTGCCCTCGTTTATATTTTTCTTCCTAATCGGGAACAGAACGCGCCTTCTACTCAGAATTTCTGCAGGGAATTGGTCGTTCATGCTGAAGTTCGTGTCACGCAGTTCCCTACCTCGGCTTTTTACTTGTTCTTTTTGTTTATAGTGCTCAAACTTGGCCGATTGTTTCCAGGCTTCTTAAGTCCGAGGCGGTGGACTCGGTGAAAAGTGATGGATTTAACCATGTCACTCTGCAACTTCAGCTGGTTCTGGAAGAAGTCACGGACGGAGGCCTCAGGGACCTCATCAGCTCGCTCCGGGATTCCCGAGAAGACGAGGTTATCCTGCATGCTCCGGGCTTGGATATCCAGGATCGATTCTTTTATTTTTTTATTATCCCCGGATAGCAGCGTCATCTCCTCGGTGAGTTGTTTTACCGTTCCTCTAAGCTCCTGATATTCACTAGCAAGTAATGCTACCTGTTGTTGACTGAATTCCAAAGACTCCCTGAGGCCTTGAAACTCTTTATGTAGCATCTCTACTAACGCTAGTCAGGAGTCTAAGCTAGTTAGCTTTTGGTCCATTGACTCCAATATCTCCTTTAAACCTGAATTATCAGGAGACGGTGCCGTAACGCTGTCTGAGCTTCCCTGTCGATGCCGCTTAGCAGTGGGGATGTTAGCTGAATCGCTAGCAGCACCGGATGAATCTTTAGGTTTACCCATGACCAAGCTGTAAAAACACTCGTCAACAAACGATTCCAGGCTTTCCAAGGTCTCCTCGTCCAGTTTGTTTGATTGAATCAAAAAAAGTTTGTTAGTAATATTTAGGACTTTCTTAATGATCTTATATTTAATTAAACAGTTTTTATTTAAATAAATACGAACTTACCAAAGTTTTATCATAATGCTCACGCACAGTTTCTTCCTAGTTCTCAGCAACAGCTCATTGCACCGCCACGCCCCAGAAAAGAGAGACTTGACCGCAATGACTTCACTAAATTCTTTGTTAACAAAGTGGAGTTGATCAGGGCCTCCATCTCCCGCTCCTTAGTCGACCCATCAGCTTTTGTTTCGTGTTCTGCTACTTTCAGGCAATTCAAACCAATCACACTCCCATTGTTAAACAAAGTTGCTGGTCACATGAAGCCATCAGGATCACCATCGGATCCCATCCCAGCAGCATTGTTCAAACAGGTTCTACCAGCAATTGAGCCTACTGTTCTAACTATACTAAACAGTAGTATTGCTACAAGCGTGGTCCCAGAGGCATTCAAACATGCAGTAGTCACACCGTTAATTAAGAAACCTGGCCTTGACCCTTCAGCCTGCTCAAATTACAGACCAATCTCAAAACTCCCCTTTCTGTCCAAAATCCTGGAAAAAGTAGTTTTTACTCAGTTAAATCAGTTTTTAAACTGTGAACAAAATCTTTGAGGTCTTTCAGTTTGGTTTCAAGCAGCTCCACAGCACCAAAACAGCTTTGGTTAGGGTTTGTAATGACATTTTAACAGCAAATGATTCTGGTCATTTTGTGGCTCTTGTACTCCTCGATCTTACTGCTGCTTTCGATACTGTTGACCACAGTATCCTCATCTCTCAGCTTGAACACAGGGTTGGGATTACAGGTGCTGCATAAGACTGGTTCCGCTCATACCTCTCTGACAGGAGTTTTTGTGTGAAAGTGGGTAAAAATCTATCCACTTCAATGCCTCTTTCCTGCGGTGTCCCACATGGCTCGATTCTCGGACCCCTTCTATTTTCGCTCTATCTGCTTCCGCTGGGGTCGATCCTAAGAAAACATGGTATTCCATTCCATTGCTACGTCGATGACTGTCAGATCTATCTGCCACTGAAACCAGCCAGTGCTTGTTCCGTCCACCCTCTCCTCAAATGTCTGGACGACATTAAGACATGGATGGCTTCAAATTTTCTTAGTTTTAACGACCAGAAGACTGAAGTCATTGTCTTTAGCCCTAGCTCAGCTGCCGCCTCTTATCCTGTGAACCTGGACTCCCTTCAGCCTTATCTGAAGCACTCTGTTAAAAACCTCGGAGTGGTTTTTGACTCGGATTTTAAGTTCGACAAACAGATCAGTTCGGTTCTTCAGAGAAGCTTCTTCCAACTGCGGCAAGTAGCTAAGCTCAAGCCAGTGCTGTCTAGACCTGACCTTGAGACACTAGCCCATGCATTTATCACAACCCGCCTGGACTATTGTAATTCACTGTATGCTGGGGTCAGCCAGGCCTCTATCTCACAGCTACAGCTCGTCCAGAATGCTGCAACTCGGCTTTTAACCGGTACACCGAGGTATGAGCACATCACACCAGTTCTGTCCTCCCTACACTGGCTTCCTGTGAGAACTAGGATTGATTTCAAAATTCTCCTCCTGACCTATAAGTGCCTAAATGGCCTTGCACCCATCTACCTCTCTGAGCTACGGGAACCATATGTTCCCTCTCGGGCTCTGAGATCATCCGATCAGCTGCTTTTGGTTGTTCCAAAAACACGACTGAAGCTTCGAGGAGATCGGGCATTTTCAGTCATGGATCCCAAACTGTGGAACAACCTACCCCCCAACATTAGGCATGCCACCTCCCTTCCTGTGTTCAAATCCCTGCTAAAAACGTATCTGTTCTCTCTGGCGTTTCATACTGTGTGAGTTGATTTAGTATATCTTGTTCCATGACTTCATTTTAATGCTGTTGTTTTAATTTTTTAAGGTATATTCTTACTGCTTTTTATTTCTTAGTATTACCATTAGTGTTAAGCACTTTGATAACAGTCTATCTGTTTTAAATTGTGCTCTATAAATAAATATGACTTGACTTGACTTGACTTGACTGTATGTCTTTTGCTACAGACCTAAAGGAGGCTATCATAAACAGAACCCCGAGGTCATCACATTTTCCGAGGAGGATAGCTATTTCTCCCCACAGGCACCTAAAACCACGTAAGGTTTTTTCGAACTGTCACATGAACACACCACTTGAAGCTGTCCAGACGTCCAAGTTTTAACGCATTTCTAATAAACAGCGATGGGGAATTATGCCCGCAACATCTTTTGACTGAGCACATTTTCTCGTAAATATTCTGACGTCTGCAAAAATGATGCTACAATGTTCACATGGGGCTCTAAACCGTCAGCCACGGCGTATCCTCTGTATTTTTCAATAAACAAACTACAATTTGGGGAGTGGTGGCGCAGAGGTTAGAGAGGTGGGCCTGTGATCTGAAGATTGCCGGTTCACGCCCCGGCCCTGACAATATCAAAATTTTGGGTGGGGTAGGTGAAACACCCACACTTGCCCCCACCCTCATTCACCCCACTCTGGGCCCATGAGCAAGGCCCTTAACCCCCACCATGTGCTCCCTAAATAGGTCTCTCTTGAAAATGAGTTCTCGTGGCTCAATGAGACTACCTGGATAAATAAAGGATTAATAATAATAAAAAAAAAATGTATGTACGGGCATTTAAGTCAACTGAACGAAGCACAAATTTGAAAGAAAAATTAACGTTTCGCGTGTTTAAAACACTCGCGGACCACTTCCGGTTAGCGTTGTTGCTAATGCTTCCGGCCCACTCCCCGCGCGCCCAAGCGAAAAAACGTTACGTATATAAATGGTTACGTCCGATAAATACACTCACAAAATCATGTATTAAAACTGTAACGTTCCACTTCCCCTTAGTTTTTTTAAATGCATGCACCGGACCAAAAACAGAACAGCCTGTCAGTCAAGGGACGCACAGAAGTTCGATTTAACAGGTTTCTGCTTACCTCATGTTACAAGCTGGCTAGAAACAGTCTGCTCCGACTCGGTCACCTGCTGCTTTGTCGCCATTAAAAATCATACGAGCCGAGCAGCTCATAGATATAAACACTTGTAGTATGAACAGATGCTGAGATATATTCATACAATAAACGGGTTCTTCATTTTTCTGACTGTGTAACATGCGTGCATTGAATTTAACAGAAATGTAACGAGAGACGTTATTTATCTTTGACCCATCAAAATGAATGTGGTCATTTATTTACAGAATCAAAGTTTAACATCAAACATTTACATTAATTTGGCAAAATATGAAAATAACAACAGCATAATTAATCAATCAGGAAAACCATACGGCCATGGTTTTCCGTTGCTTCACCACAGACATTAATGAAAACATCTGGATTAATTTTCTAGCAGAAAGGAGAGTTTAAAGATGGAAAATGGAGATTTATCTTACAGAGAGATGTGTGAGGGAATTTATCTGTTTTAACCAGAACAGCACGCTCTTTGGAAATCAGCTTGTCCCAAACGGTACACTTTTGGATGAAGGTCGACTTTACCTTTCTGAAGATAGATCAGGTCGGCGTGAAGTCCTACTTCCAGCCACTTTCAGCGTCTCCGTTGAGAACAGCTAAAATACCTCGAGAGTCGTGCGAGGTTATCCAAACAGAAGTTATAATTCCCAAAATCGTCTCTGCATTCTGGATTCCAAGAACTCTGAACTCCTTCAGAACTCTGAACTTTTCTGGAACTCTCAAAACTCTGGAAACTCTTCCATCCTCAACTCTGTAACTCTGAAAACTCTTCTGTTGAACTGGGAAGTTGCCACATTTAAACGGCTATACTTCCGGTTCATTTGAGAGCGTTCTGATTCGTGGATGGACCAGAACAGAGGTGTGGTTTGTGATGTAAGGTGTTATGGAAAGTCAAGGATTGTTTAAAAACAGACAGAAAGATATCATGGGAAAACCAGACTTCGTGGCGTCTCTACTCCTAGTATCTGCTGTGAAAGTTAAACATGACATTTCTTTTCAGTAAACTTTTTAGTTGACCGAAGCTCGAACTTTAACACACTTACAAATTTGCTCATTGAAGACAGAAAAATCAAGAAATGCATATTACCCTGATTTCTTCTTTGAATGAGGAATAAAAATCATTACTACTGTTTATGTAAATAAAAATGAGTAGTTCACTTCAACATGTAAACATTGTTTGAACTAACACAATTTGATTATCAAAACATTTGTAAAATAGTAATGATCATAGAGAATTGTCTTTTCCACTTGATTAATTCAAGACAGAAAGTCTCAGGATGGGTCAAACTGTATTTCTGGATTCAGATCAATGAAATGACAGTTTCTGACCATATGATCCCAAGGTCATTGATTTGACATCAGGTCAAGTTCACTACACACTAGATACAGCACTGCTCTGTCTATGGCCTCTCAGGAACATGCACGTCTCACACACAACCTCAGGAACGTGCACGTCTCACACACAACCTCGACCTCATGATGTGAGTATTTCTATTTTAAACTTTTATTTTTTCATTTATCCTTTATTTATCCAGTTAGTCTCATTGAGTCACGAGAACTCATTTTCTAGAGAGACCTGTTTAGGAGCAGATGGTGGGGGTTGAGTGCCTTGCTCAGGGGCCCAGAGTGGGGCCAATGAGGGTGGAGGCAGGTGTGGGTGTTTCACCTTTTCCACCCACATTTTGATGTTGACGGTACCGGGAGTTGAACCTGTGACTTTCCCATCACAGGCCAATCTTCTAACCTCTGCTCCACCACTCCCCCCCCATAACATCATATCACAATGGTCATGGTCATATTAAAATCTCACTGGTTTCCTTCCAGATGTGTTAAACAGCTTCTGGTCCCCCTGATGTTTACAGGTGGCTGTGGTCAGTGGATGAAAAGCCTGACATGAACAAGATGATGCTGGAGATCATCATTTGAGGAGAGCTACCAGCTTCTAACTGTGAAGAACAAGAGCAGCTCAGTGATTCCCTCAAGGCTCAGTGAAGGTGCTGAGAGCTGCAGAGAGGCTGATTCATGGAGCTTCAACACAGCAACCTCCAAACATGTCCACCCTCACACACATCGTCAAGGGAGAGACTGGACCAGAGCACAAGATAATAAGACAGTGATAACAACGACAACAATAAAAATTCACAAATAATTCATACAAATTTAAATTTTTTTTATTGTTTGTTTGTTTTACAATTGAAAAACAGTTTGTTATCCACTGTTGTCATCACTCTTTGTTACTGTCACAGGTTTATACAGGTTGGCTTCATGGAGCCACAAGGACTCATTTACAAGAGACCTGCTCCAGACAGAACAGTAAACAATGGCAATGATAAACTACAGTAAAAATGATAGAGATTATATGTATATATATAT
>NW_023618593.1:11180-15354 GCF_014905685.2 Nematolebias whitei
AACATTATTATCAGACATTTTCTTGAGTTTTTTGTGACTGATGTGTAATTACAGGAGTTAACAGTGTGACAATTAGCCCCCACAATCGAACCATGAGAAACATTAATGAAGACGTGATCATTCAGAACCCAAAAACAGTGAAAGTTGCAGTGATGGGCAGATTCAGGTGTATTAACAAGATTCAGTGACTCCAGATAATCTGAGAACTGAAAATAGTGACAGTAACATGAATGATGCAGAAAAGTTTCAGACCATAAAACGTCACAGTTCAAATGGGCAAACAAACCCGACGAGGTGGCCCAACTGCAGTTTGAGTTGGGCTGAGGGGGGCTCCGGCCCCTCAGTGACGATGGATGGATGCTCCCATGGGAAACAGAAACTGGTTCCAGAATCAACAGGCCGAAACAGAAACAGATAATTCGCAGCAAATAGCAGAGCGAACTGCCAGAAAATCCTCCTGAAGTGAAAGGCATGATCCAAGCTTGTTTCAGGTCAACAGGGGCCAACAGCGTGATCCGGAATAAAATTAATTATTATCCAAGTGAGTTTGGATGGAGGCCTGAGCAACTCCGATACAAACTCCGAACTTCTCTCAAGCACCACGCAGCCCTGCTTCTTCACGCTGCTCCTTCACGCTGCTCCTCCACGCTGCTCCTCCGCTTCTCTGCATGTCACCTCCGCACCCGACAGCACGAGAGGCACCCCCGGTGAAAAACGAGACTGACCGGATAGGCTGAGGCTGAAGTCGACACTGGTCCGGTCCAATTCTGCTCCAGTCCGGCTCCGGCGCTCCACAGCACGAGAGAGAGAGACGAAGATGCTGAAGATGTCCCTGGCCCGGTTCTGCTCTGGTCCGGCGGCCCGGTCCGGTGGCCCGGTCCGGCGGCCCGGTTCTGCTCCGGTCCTGCGGCGCTTGAAAACACCAGAGCATCTCCTCCAGGTGAAAACAGCGATTCCACGGAGGTGGACAGTCCTTCGGTAAAAGTAATGGGCTGCTCACTGAAGCTGAAACTGGCTCTGTTGAAGACGAAATCCCCCACAGCCACCTCGGTTCAGTTCTGGTCCAATTCGAGGGTCACAGGTACACTTCCCCCACACCTATGAAGACACCACAAGGGCCAGTCCAGCAGAAAACCAGCAAAATACCACCCGGCGATTTTTGTCGGAACCAGGTATAACCACAAAGGTCCAGATAAGAGTTTGTTGAGGTCCAGAGAGAGAGAGAAATACACCGGACCTTCGTGCGACGACTCCCCAGCTCGAGGGGTCACCTGGCCGGCAGGGTGCGCTCAGAGTGACCGGTCCTGGACCAAAATATATTTTTGGACGGTCCCATCCGACTCTCTGAGTCACTGAACACCGAATTCGATTGGAAGGAGGATCAACTTTAGTCCGGTTCGAAAAAAACGGGTCAGTTTGATGATAAAAGACTGCAGAGAAGCCGGAGGGAGCTGCCATCCATCAGCTCGCCGGAAGTGAAGTGGTATCAGGTTAAATGGGTTTCAGTTTCCTGCTCTGGTTTGAAACTGGAAATACTTCAAGTCATGAATGAAGCTTGTGTTTAAATGGTGCCTGTGCAGGAACAAAAACTTCTTAGAGTTTGTCTTTTTGTGTCCACAGAGAGAGAAGTCACTCAGAGACTCTGAGAGGAGAAGAATGTTGAGTCAGCACTTTCTCTGATCCACATGTGTCCTTTGATCTTCTTCTTCTGTCCACACTAAATGGAGTCTGAACACACTGAACATGTTCACTTTCATCTCTCCTCAGAGTTTTACATCAAACCAGGTGAGTTTACCTGCAAGTGAGGGACTTTCTGTCTGAGCTGTCTGAGGGGTTCAAGTTGGGGGGCCCAACCACCGGGCTGAGGACCAGAACCGGGCTTTGGATCATTTGGTACTATGCTGCATAAAAAGTAGACAAAGTTTGATTTTGATTTATTTTCCTGGTTCTGTTAGTCTGCACGATATTTTATTTTGAAAATCAGTTCCAGCTTGTCTCAGTGTGTTATTTTCTTGCAGCTCTCAAACTAACATCATGAAAACTGAGTCCAAACCAAACGTTGCTGGAGAACTGGTTTTAAAAAGGGGAAAGGCCTAAAGATGAGGCAGCAGAAGCTCCACAGCTGTCACCAAAAAGAAAGAAAACACCGCGAGTCCTTCAATGATGCTTCATGGCATCAGGTGAGGTGCACGTTGAGCGCACTCTGTGTCACAAGTAGCGAGCTGCGATCTGTTAAGATATTTCCTATTTAGACTGGTCCTATGGATTTGATCTGCTCAGAGACGGGATTAGAATGAAATTATGACCTGGTTCTGACTGGGTTAAACTGGGCCAGCAGCTCTCAAGAGAGTCTCCCTGTGATTTCAATATCAGTCAAGAAATAGTTTAATCTGCTTGCCACATCACGTAGGAAGGCTTTGGAGCACAGTCTCATGTTTTTCCTAACACGTCAGTACACATAAGACCACACTTAGTCACGCTCCCTCATACACTGATAGGCTGAGCTCCCCTTCTGCGAAAGGCAGAGTCTAGGACCCCATAAATGAGTGATGACACGGGACTTCGGGGCTCTTCCGGGTCTGTGTACGCGACATGGTCCTGAGGGTCCGTTGCTGTAAAACTGTAATCTTCTCCTGCCTTTTTAATATAATTGATAAAACTTAATTAACGTTTCCTTGATTTATTGATTAGTATAGTTGCCACTTCCGAGGGAGGTTCGAGCCGGGGGTAAAGACTTGTGCTGGAGGAGGTTTCCGGATCCGGTGGCCACAGCCAGCTCCCGTCTTTAACAGCTGGTGCCGTACCTGGCCTCCCGTCTGTAGAAGTGGTAGCTGCTCCATAGATATCATATAATCACTAGATATAGCATTGACCGCTATCGCCTATTGGCGCTGACGAGCTGTAGGGCCGCCATCTTGAAACGGTCGACCGCTCCACTCAGTGTAACCTGTTTCTCAGGAGCAATTAAGTATCTGCGCGTTTAATCAGTCATAGCTGAATACTAAACTCATTCTCACGATTTTTTCCTCTGTAAATCTTAGGAGTACAGCCATTAAAGCTGAACACATGGTTCAGTGTATTTAAATATTCTTGGTGTGGTTAACAATAACACTAATAAAATAATCTTATGACATGTTTGCAAAACTCACAGTCACTGATACATTTTTATTAAGATCTATATAATATATATATATATATATATATTTTTTTTTTTTATATATATATAATAATGCATTTTATTTGTCAGCGCCTTTCAAAACACCCAAGGACATTTCACAGCACTAAAAACACAGTACTAAACAATATAAAATAACTATTAAAAACACTAAACCAAAAAGAAGATAACAACATTTAAAAATAACAGTTAAAGTGAAAAGGCTAGCTTGAACAGATGAGTTTTGAGTTTTGATTTGAAGGTCAGAAGACAGTCAATGTTACGGATGTCCGGGGAAAGAGCATTCCAGAGCTGGGGAGCAGAGTGAGAAAAGGCTCTGTGTCCCATGGTGCTGAGGCAGACAAGAGGCACGTTAAGGTGGATGGAAGTGGAAGAACGAAGGGAGCGTGAATGGGTGGTAATGTGCAGGAGATCTAACAGGTAAGGAGGGGCGAGGTTGTGGATAGCTTTGAAAGTGAACAACCAGATTTTAAATTGAATTCTGAATGTGACTGGAAGCCAGTGAAGTTGCTGTAAAACTGGGGTGATGTGGTGAAATGAGGGGGTTTTGGTGACGATGCGGGCAGCTGAATTTTGAACCACTTGAAGCTTACGGATTAATTTGTGAGGCAGACCAAAGAGGAGAGAGTTACAGTAATCGATTCGAGAAATGACCAGACTGTGGACCAGGATGGAAGCAGAGTGTGGAGAGAGGGACGGACGGAGACGGTTGATATTTCGAAGGTGGAAATATGCAGACCGGGTAATACTATTGATGTGAGAGTGGAAAGAGAGAGTGCTGTCAAGAATGACACCCAGAGTCTTGACGTGAGGGGAGGGACAAACTAAGGAGTTGTCGATGGTGAGTGAGAAACTGTTAACTTTAGATGAGGTGGATTTAGTGCCAATGAGTAGAAACTCTGTTTTATCACTGTTTAATTTCAGGAAGTTAGACGTGAAACAGGATTTAATTTCAGCTAAGCAGGAAGTGAGGGAGGAGGGAGGAAGTGAAGAGTTAGG
>NW_023618593.1:15454-39199 GCF_014905685.2 Nematolebias whitei
CTTCAGCTCTACAGGTAGAGACGGGAGAAATGCCACTAACATTAAGAAGGAGACAATTATCATTAAATTATTGGGCTAATCTAAAGGGACACAGTCAAAATCATCCTGCACAGGTAATTTTAAAACAATGTTGGGAGATGGACAGAGCAGACAACAAATTTCATGTCTTGAAAATAATACAGGAAACAAAGGAATTAGAAATACATAATTTAAAAATCAGTCCAACTGTGCCATTATCAATAATTCCACCGTGGATTATACCTGAGGCCAATGTAGACTTAACTTTGTTACACAGAAGGAAATTAGATAAAACATTCATATGTAACTCAACAATAGTACAAGAGTACATAGAGAAATAGTATGATTATGTAAAAATTTATACAGATGCTTCCCAGAGTCCGTCAGGTGATACAGGAGTAGCAGTTATAATTCCAGAATTTAAACTTAACATAAGGAAGAAACTGAATGAAGGACTCTCTGTTTATACTGCAGAAATGGTTGCAATAATGTTGGCAATGGAATGGGTAGAAGAAACAAGACCTTTAAGAGCTATCATCTGTTCTGATTCAAGCTCATCATTAATCAGTTTACAAAGAAGTCACTCAGAAAGTCATCCAGATATTTTGATAGACATTCAGCAAATATTATATCGGATTCAGATGATGGGGTTAATTCTTGTGTTTCTATGGGTACCAGCACATATAGGAGTGAAAGGAAATGAAATGGCAGACAAGAAGGCCAAAGACTCTGCAAAGGGAAAATAAATTAATGTAAGAGTATCTTTTAGTAAGTCAGAGACTAAAAGTATTATTTAAAAAAAAATTAGAGAAAAATGGCAGAAGCAGTGGGAAGAGGATGTAAAAGGAAGATGGCTCTATAGAATTCAAAGGAAGGTTGGAGAAAATAGAAGAGGTGTTGGAAGAAATAGATTACAGGAAAGAATAATAACTCGGCTACGGTTAGGTCATTCAGGACTTAATGTAACGCTACATATAATGGGGAAACATGACACAGGAAGGTGTGAGTTTTGTGGGGAAAGTGAAACTATAGAACATGTAATGTCTGTCTGTAGGAAATACCAGAAAGAAAGAACAGAAATGATAACGAGTCTTGAACGAGAAAAAGAACAGTATAATCTTTTACACTTATTAGGGAAAAAATATTTTGATGCAAGTCAAGATTATTTTTCGTTATCTAATAGTAACGGGGTTAATTAAAAGAATATAGTTTTTTTTTTTTTTTGCTTTTTGCTTGCTAGTCCTGATTCACACTCCTTACTGGTGGTGGCGGTAATGCACCAAATGTTGTTTGCCAACCGCCATAAAAAAACAAGAAGAAGAACTGTTGGTTCTGAGTTCGGCTGGAGTTCCTCTGAGTCTTTGGAGTTCTTCTGAGTTTTTCTCAGACTCAGTCTTCTGAGTCGAGTTGGGATTATGGAGCCTTCCACATCTGAGTGGAACCTCTGACGGACTCACAGCTCGATGTGTATCCACCCGGGAGATGAGCGTGTTGTTGAACGGAGTACCGTCACTACTTCGGACGATTCTCAGCCATCCTAAGGAGACGCTGAAAGGTAGCGTTGAAATGGAACTCCGTACCGGAGCTGACCTATCTTCTGCAAAGGTAATGAGTCGCTTCACTACCTAGTGTACCGGGGCTGAGCTGGGGTCGGATGAAGGGTGCCATTCCTCGTCAACACACTTTCTTCCTCCACATTTTCTCTCCATTTAAACTCCTTCATTTCCCATCTTTAAACTTCTATCTTGCCAGTAATTAACCCAGATGCTTTCAGAAATGTCTGTTGTTTTTATTAAGTAAAACGTGCCAAGTTTTATTAATCAGAACCAGATCAGTCTAATCAAGTGTACAATGTCCATCCATCCATTTTCTTTACCCGCTTATTCCATTTTTGGGTCACGGGGGTCGCTGGTGCCCATGTCCAGCAATCACTGTGCGAGGGGCGGGGTACACCCTGGACGGGTCGCAAGTCCATCACAGGGACACATAGAGACAAACAACCATTCACTCTCTCACTCACACCTAGGGACAATTTTAGAGTTACCAATCAGCCTAACATGCATGTTTTTGGACTGTGGGAGGAAACCGGAGTACCCGGAGAAAACCCACGCATGCACGGAGAGAACATGCAAACTCCACCCAGAAAAGCCCCTGGACCGGGGTTTGAACCAAGGGCCTGCTCGCTGAGAGGCAGCAGCTCTACCAGTTGCGCCACCGTGCTGCCAAGTGTACAATGTTTTGATGTTAAATTTTGATTCTGGTAATAAATGACCATATTTATTTTGATGGGTCAAAGAAAATTAACGTCTCATGTCACTGATTACGCACAGTACCTCTGTCACATATCTGTCAAGTAGCTCGAAAAAGAGAGAACCCGTTATTAAAATATGACCGTAGTGGAGCTCTAAGCTAACCTAGCTGTCTACAACACTACAGAGCCAATCAGAGGAGGAGCAGCTGATCTTTTTACAGCACACATCATGGAAAGGAGGATCAGAGTTGATGTTCAGATGAATGATTTGTGTTTCCTCTGCAGGTGAAGGTAGAAAGTGTGCGTGAGCTGATGTGAATTCAGCAGCATGGAACAGTATGAGGACAGAGAGGAGGGAGTCCCTCCCTCTAAAACCACTCTGTGTGGGGAACACGAGAGCCAGAGCAAAGATCAGAGGTGATATCTCTAACTGTCCACAACTCTTCTCCATGTCAGAGCTCAGCACTCACAGCAACACACTGACTTTATTCACAGGAGCACACCTGGACCTGGACCTGAACCTGGACCTGGACCCAGTTGTGTGTCCTTTAAGAGCGACTGGTCAAATGATTTTGTTCTTGATTTCAAACAAAGAGTTTCCTCCAACAACCAGTAAGTTTCTCTCAGAGTCCAGTCGAGGCTGGATGATATTAAAGATAATTGTTTTCCATTGAACGACTTTGAGTTGATTTTTATTTCATTTCTCTGAGACTAAGTTGCTGCTTTCTGTCTGTAACTTGTTTCAAACTCTTGTTGAACAAAGAGAATAAATGTCAAATCATGTGAGTTTTAAAGGATGCTGATTGTGTCGTGAACAAAGCTGCTGATGACAGAATCCAGCAGGAACCAGAACCAAACTGAGCCTTCAGCTCTGCTTTTTATTCTTCTCATGTTCAGATGATCCATCAGATGGATTTTAGATGAAATGATGAACATCAGCTGAAGTTGGAGCTCATTACTGTCTCCATGGTAACAGAAGCTCTCAGCTGTCTCAGACTGACAGTTACAAACATCCAGGATCAAATCTCCAGTGGAAAAAACCAAGACCCTCCTCTAAAACTCTGACTGACAGAGACAGAACCAGAACTCCCATCACAACCGTTTCACTGTTAGTTTCCAGAACATCAGCAACAATCTGGACTTTTTTACTAGTTTTACTAGTTTTTGGTATCAGTCTGGTCTTCTGTAACTGGTTTAAAGTCTGAATGGGTTCCAGCTGATTTCCACGTCTCCTTCAGTCTGGGACAGAGTCCGAGCTAACAGATCTGGTCTAAACCCTCCTTGGTTCTGGTCTCTGAGTGGAGGTTCAGGTTTTTCCAGCAGCTGACACAAAGAAAGGCTGCTGTGTTCAGGTTGTTGCGTAGTTTCAGAGAACTTCCAGAAACAGAGAGTTCAGGCTGTGATTCTAAGTCCACCTTCTCCTCTCTCGGTCTCTAACAAACACAGAGGAGGCTGCAGCTCTCTGCTCTGCTGCTGCCAATAATCTGGATTATTCAACTACACACTCATCCACTTTAATCCAGTTCACGAAGAACAACATGTCTGCTGCAGGAAGAGAAGGAGAACTGGAGAAGATGGACTGTAGAATTACAGATGTGGTGTCCTGCAGCTGGAAAGGAACGTTTCAGGATCAATAACTGAGAACAAATAATCCTGTCACTTTCATACAGAATGTTCCAGGATCCAGACTCAGGATCTGACACCAATCACCATGACTCAATCATTAAATTTAACTTTTTTAACAGGATCCATCAGAGACTCAAAGCTGGACCTGAACCCAGCTGTGTGTCCTTAAAGAGCAACTGGTCAAAGGATCAATTTATTGATTTTAAATCAGGCCAGCCTCCATCAGCAGAGAGGTAAGCTGTCTCTAAATGTTGTAACTGTGTTAAATGTAACTGAGTCAGTCTGAAATGTTTTCATTCCAACATGTGTTTCATGTGAGCTCAGCTCTTTTTCACACATTTCTATGTTCACATGTGAAGCGGTGTGTGTTGGATGTTTTCTCCAAACTCAGCAGTCAAAGTGAAAGAATGGACGTTGTAGGAGGAGTTTCTGAATGTCTTTAGGTCACCAGGTGGTCCAGCAGGTGTCACCTTTGACCTTTGCTTCAAACACAGTGTAGTTAGGAACTTCCACTCAGGTGGCAGGTGTTGCTGGATGGAGGAGGACAAATAGTTTCTGGATCCTGGCTCCACATGGACCTTTAGCTGGTGTTTGTCTCTGTTTGGACAGACACAAGTGGAGCTAATTGTGTGAATGCCATCAAGACATTCACACTATTGCTTTTCTGTTTATATTTATTGTGTGATTGCCATCAAGGCATTCACACTATTGCTTTTCTGTTTATATTTATTATTTTTATCCTAGTTGTTTTTATGATTCCGTACATTTTTATCTACTCCCACAGGTTTAATGATATATGAACATATCGTATATAAAACCGTTCAGCTATTTCAGGACAATATGTCTATTACTTTCATTATTGATGCAACTTTAACTTTTGGAGATATTTAGACTTTTCTGCCATTTTGGCTGTCATTGAAAATGAATGCAGCTATCTATAAACAGACCAAGAGCGCCATCTGGCAGTTTTCAAAATACCTTACGCATTAACCTTACTTTGGCCTAGAAGCATGATACTTGGTACACTTGTCCAAATGTCCAAGATGGAGCATGCTGAAGGGGCGGGGCCAGACCTGAAAGTTTGACCTCTCGCCATGAAAAATGAAATGCTAATAGTTCATAAATGAAAACTGTCTGAAACATCAAACCTGCAGTGATTGATCCACATCAGGTCCCCTGCAAGACTAAATGGTCAAATCATGACATCACTTAAGCCACACCCCCTAACAACAGGAAGTGCAAAGTTTTACATTTAACATCCCAAGCTGACCCCTGTGATCTAATCAGCATGAGAGTGCGTCCAGTGACCGAAGACATGTTGGTGTAACTTGCTTTTTAACACTGACAGTTTTGGGTGGAGCATGTGGGCAGCGTGGCGTGACGAAATAAAACGTAACAATGTTTGGCTCTAAAATCCACAGATCTCAGCCGAGGTACCTAAAAATCAGTATGATCGATCATTATCCACCCCTTGAACAGGCATCCATGATACATTGCCCACTAGCGCCACCTGCCACTTTTCAAAATACCCTAGATTAACCTTAGTTTATCGTAGAAACACAAAATTTTATACACTTCCCCATTTCCACAAGATGCACAAAAAAAACCTCTGGCAAGAGACATGGGGGACGAAAACTTATCTAAACGGTGCATTTCTGAGCATGCTGAAGGGGCGGGGCCAGACCTCAAAGTTTGACATCTCGCAATGAAAAACAAAAAGCTAATAACTCCTACAGGAAAACTGTCTGAGACATGAAACCTTCTGTGATTGATCCACACTCTGTCCCCTGCAAGACTGAATGGTCAAATAATGACATTACTTAAGCCACGCCCCTGACAATAGGAAGTGTAAAGTTTTACGTTGAACGCCCCAAGCTGACCCCTGTGATCTAATCAGCATGATAGTGTGTCCAGTGACCGAACATGTTGGTGTAACTTGCTTTCCAACACTGACAGCTTTGGGTGGAGCATGTGGGCAGCGTGGCGTGGCGAAGTCAAACGTAATGCCGTCGCAATACGGTTGGCTCTAAATTCCACAGACTTGAGCCGATGTGCACCAAAATCAGTATGCTCGATCATTATCCACCCCTTGAACAGTGTCAAAAATGTACGGAGCTCAGACTGATCTTATGGGAAAGAAAGTCAGAACATGTTATTTTGTGTTATTCTGCTAAGTCATGGCTTGATTATCCAAGGTTTTGAGGCCTTCAAACACACACACACGCAAGCTCACACACACACACAGGCCCGTCTGAGGCACACACACGCGGAAGGGAGAAAAGCAGAGCAAAGAAGGTTCTTTTCAATAAAAAGTACCAGTTTCAGACGAATGAAAGATATGTGGTTATAATAAAGTCAATAAACAAGTAGATAATCAAGTGATATTATAAACTCTATGATTTTAGAATGTAATCTTATGATTTTACAAACCTGTAGCTTCGTGAATGTTCTGGAAAGAACGTTATGTTACACAAGGGGAAAACCCCTAAAATACAGCTCTGAGCCAATCAGCATAAGACAGCACAGAATGACTGTGCATTATTGAACGAGAATACACACAGATTTTAATATGCATAAGAATGACTAGCAAAATCTCATAAGAAGCCAGTGAAGTCGGACCAAGGTCCTACCTAAAATGGTGGGATAAGCCTGATGGGGTGACTAACCGAGAGATGTCAGTCAAAATATGAAGCTTTATAAACAGAGGGTTTCAGAGAAGGCGCTGCTGTTTGGGGACCCTCTTCACAAAGCGAAGGACCTCAGGACAAGAGCCGAAGAACCTTTGGACGAATTGTGGATTAATATGGCAATTTTGGACAGTTTTAGCTGGAGAAGAACTGGAGTGGAATCCGATGGAATAAGTTTCTTTTTTGGAACCATTTCTTCAAAACTCAACAGCCCGGATTAAACCTGAAACCCTTTTTCTTCAAATTGAACCAGCACAAGGACCAGGGAGTGGCCCAAATCCGACCAAATGGGATTGGGAAATCTGCTCTTTACCAGATTCAGAAAACATGATAAGGAGACGCTCCTTAAAATTGATCCTTACTAAAACATTATCCCAAATTTTAGCAGTGGTGTATGAATTGACAAGCAGAAAAATTAATTATACTAAAAACCTGGTTGCTCAGCATTGTAGAAGGGTCTTCTTTGTGGTGAGGAATAATCTGTTGGGGCAGGTAGAGAGAGTAGGTAAACTGTGTGGGTACTTGTGTTCCTGAGGGAGACCGGGCGTGGCCGGCTGTACTGAGGGAAGTCCGACGCCGGGCAGAGAGGAGTCCAAGCGCCTGTTTAAAACCCATCCACAAGGACTGAAACCTACCTCGCCCAGGGAAGGTCAACAACTAAGAAAGGAACTAAGGAGTGAGAATCATTCATCATATAATCTATGTGTAATCCAGTGTAATCATTATTGTGCTATACCGCTGTTCCCCTGCTAAAGTTATTGATTAAAAGCAAAGCAAAACGTAAAATTCTGGATTCTTATTTCAAACACACCTTTTGTTCTTGGAAGTGGAAAACTTGGTTCAATGAATCAACAGAAGTATGTGGGAGGTTTTAAACGGTTTTATTAGCTTTTGATTATAAAACAACACCCATGAGTCTTTTTCCTAGGCTCTAAAAATCGCCAGATCGATTAACAATTGCAACGCTAAATCAGGAGATGAGCTACCGTTAACTTGCGCTCCCTCGTCTGCCAGACGTCCCCACTCTGGCTGCTAGGTCGGGCGAGGCACGAGGTGAAAGTTGAGTGTGGTGCAAGGATTGGAGATAGTTAACAGTCTGGGTGAATCATCTCAACACAGCCTTAAAACTAGAACTGTCCTAGAAAATTGCTGCGGGTAATACCTGAGCCATAGGATTAGTTTTTAGACCCGTTGGAGGAGAGGCTGCGGTGAGGGCTTGGCATGTGTCCTGTGCCTACCTCACTCGGGGAAGCAAAACATGGTGGCAGCGGTGGGATACGGTTTTTTAGTGTAAAGGCCCCCCAAAGAAGAGAACACAGTCCCTAGAGTTGAGGGAGTGTGAGCGGTTGGACCAGGCCACCAGCCAAATACCCCTTAGAAATCCATTAGGCAGTGGGTGGGGTAGAATGGCTTACGAAGGGTTACTGACCATAATCCAAGTAGTAAGTTAAGTAGCTAGTCTGTTCCCATCTGAAGTACATGGAATAGAGTCGGGAGACTCTGAGGAACAGGCAACTCGAGACGACAAAATCAGAAAAATGGGCGAAGAAGCAGAAAATGTGGAGCTGGAGAACCAGCCCGTGCTAAACGATCTGACAGAAGTGACACCCGAGTCAGGAGGAGAAATACTAGGAGTAAGGATAGGAACCCTCCCATATGGAAAAGGTTACGAAACTTGGGACCACCTAAAGCAGCTCCAATTCAAAGAAAGTAATCTGGAGAAAGATGAAGAAATCTTGCAAAAAAACCTGATTAAATGCATAGAAGAAAAGAGTATGTACCATTGTAACAAGGCAGTAAATGGGCTTCAAATGATAGTAATGCGAGACCCAGCTAGAATAAAAACCAAAGCACAGATCAAAAAGTGGTTACAATGGTGGATACAGTTAGTCGAGACACCGGTGGGTGCGCTAATCGCAATAATTATCAGTCCTTCCCTTGATTATGACCCTCTAATAAAAATGGTGGCCAGGCATCAGGACTAGGGTGGCACCTAGTTAAACATGACACAAAAGCAGCCCCTAAGTACCAAGAGTACAAGGAAGAGTTAATGAGATTAGCCCTGTATGAACAGAAAAAAACTAGGAGAAGGGAGTCGGACTAGAAAGGGCATCCCAAACGGGCTCACCAGGAGTCTCAGATGAAAGTGGATCCGAATTAGGTGAGGACAAAGAGAAAGAACTTAAAAGTGAGATGTTTGTAATAACCCAGACAGAAAAAGAAGGTCCGAGTGCTGTCAGACCTGGACCAGGAGCATTTGTTCCGGTCTCCCATGTGAACCCCTCTTTTGTGAACCTCCCATCTGGAGGCTTTCTCTTAAGCGATAGCCAATACAGGGAGACTAAGACTCAAGACCCAGACTTAGACTCAGACGCTGAGCACCTGAGATCAGGAGCCAAAGTCGAAAAAAATATCAATGACTGGTCCTCTGATGATGAAGCAGAAAAAGAAAAAAAATGATCAACAGCTGAATGCCATTGCCCAAGCTCTAGCAGAAAAATTGAATCAGTACTGGATGAGTGGAAGAGGGTTGAAAGTGGAGCCCTTAGAAAAAGCAAGGATGCAGTTAAAGTCAGAGCCAAGTAATGATCAAAGAGACAAGAAGGAGAACCCAAGGGAGGGTTCCTCGGGAATGTCTAATGAGACCCCAAGAAAAAGATTATCCAAAGAAAAACATTGGGAACCAAAACATGAACCAAAATCTGAGCAAAAAGATGAAAAGGAGCCCAGAGCGAGGCTGAAAGATAAAATTAAACCAATACCAATGAACATGCCCAAATTCCCTCTGGCTGAAACCCTTAAACTCTTACCCGAGGAAACACAAATCCTGCCATTCCAGAATGGGGTCCGAGTAGGTAGGCTGAAAGGAAGCCCTTGGATGGTAGATGCCGATGGGCTGTTGGTATTCACTGATCACAAGTATAAAATTCATAACTCAGCATTCAGGAAAACTTTACAGAACCTAGCGGGGAGCGAATATCAACAAGAAACAAACTCATTTAAAACAGTGGATGGAGGGCTTGAAGCCAAAACTGAGCCTAAATAGCAGTGCTGACCTTCCACATTATGCCATAATACATGTCCCGATTATAAGCTATGAAGAGATGACCAGCGATGAAGGATATATGAGAGAGATGTTAGGAGCCATCGAAAGAGGAGTATCCAGAGCCATAACTCAGGGTTTTAGGTGGCTGGTGATGAGTGTTGATGGGCTGCGGTCCCATCGCCTGCAGTGGGAGATAGCTGAGCGTGTGGCAATTCACTCAGCTATGTGGTTGGCAAAAGAGATGCCTGTGGAAGCGGCATTGAAATAATTAATTATTGTGACTTCAACTCGGTTGGATGAGGATCGAAAATCAAGGGTCGTAGCCTCAATGACAAAACCAGAAAAAAAAACAATTGAAGAACCCCTAAAGTTAGGGAAAGAGGATGCAGAGAGATCATCAACATCACAGGGGGCAAAGAAAAGTGAGGACCCTTTAAGGATTAATCCTCAGGGGTCGAAAACACCTCTGACCTCACCCTAAGAAAAAGACCTGAAAAGTTCAGCCACAAGACGACGTAGAAGTGGCGCAGATTCACAAGAGGGACAGTCAAGGTGTAAAACACTAGCAAAAATACAACCATTAAATGGAGAGAGCGAGAAAAGTGACGAAGAGAGCTCACAGGGAGAACCAGATGCTGATCTGAGTCAGGAGGACACAGATGATGAAGGCAGTGCCAGCCTAGGATCAATAGCAGGCCAATATGATGGTCCAATCAAGCCATTGAGAATAGGGCAAAGGAAAGGACAGAAGAAGGGGATAGAAATACTGGATGTACACAGGGTGTCGGAAAGGTTGGCCAGAGACTTGAGTTGGGGTCCCGTGCAGGCGAGTGATGGGCGGCGAACCTACATCCCTGAAGCTGGCCAAAATCATTATGACATTCCACCAGTATGGGCAGACAGGTCGGAGGAGATAGTGGAACTGACTGTAAAAGCTACATTGGGAGAGTGGGCCAACATTTTAATGATGCCTTCATCCCCACCTTAGCAGCCCACAAACCCTTAACCAGTAAGTTTAGAACAGCTTACTTGGGAATAGTGCATGATGTGATGCTGAGAAGAATGAAAAAGACTGCCTACAAATATGCCCAAGAGACAGAAAAGAAATTGGTAGATGAAATATTGGCCGATGAATAAGATGACACATGCACGGCCGAGGCAAATCCATCATATCATGTGCCTCAATCAACCCCTGAACCGAGACAGGCGGAACAAAGCCGAGCCTCCGGCTCAGACACTGACAGTTATCGTGAGTACAAAAAGCTGAAAACCTTAGTGAGAGAAAAAAGATCCCAAGAGACCACTGAGGAATACATCAAAGATGTGTGGCCCATAGTAGTTAGCTCCACTGAGTGTGAAGCAGCAAAAAAGCTGTGGCTGGGTAATGTCACTACCAACCCAGTGAGTAAAGGGGAGTCGGCTCAAAGCCAATATGAGAAATTAGTCCTAGAGGACATGGACGACGAGGACTCTCAGATTCAATGGGCAAGAGTGCGTATGGATCAAGGGCAACGCCTCACACCAGTCTGGTATCAACTCAAACAAGTAATTCCCCCTAACAGATATGTTAAAGCCCTGAGAAGCGTAACAAAAGGGAGAAGGGGAGAAATCACATTTGCTAAAATGCCTTAACATGAGACCACAGTCACCCAAATAGATCAGGCGGTGAAGTCATACGACCTAGAACAGCAGTTCTGGGATGAGCGAAAGAAAAGTGAAGCAAAACAGAGCCCAAAACAACCGAAGGCAGCTGAAAGAGCCCCCCAGCAACCACAGTACAGGGAGCGGCCCCCGAGGCCGCAAGCGCCACCGTACAGAAATCAGTAACCAAGAAAATTTCAAGCTCCAGCTACAAACCAAACACCCCAGAAGTGGGGCAAATATATACCAGCAGAAGAATATGCAAAGCTCACCCCAGAAGAAAAGAAGGCCCTCCAAGAGTCCCGCATGAAAGGGAGTGGAGGGCCAGCTAAATGATGGCCAAAAGGTCGTGGGTCACCTTAGAGA
This sequence comes from Nematolebias whitei, assembly GCF_014905685.2. Classification (NCBI taxonomy): domain Eukaryota; kingdom Metazoa; phylum Chordata; class Actinopteri; order Cyprinodontiformes; family Rivulidae; genus Nematolebias; species Nematolebias whitei. The sequence continues at coordinate 27,090 of NW_023618593.1, forward strand.
ACGCCTATTGGGATGGGGATAAAATCTACACTGAACTAGGTGGAGAACCTTACCTGATAGACTCTGGTGCAGAGGTGTCAATGACCCGCAGAGACCTAAAAACAATAGGACACCTCACTGTCCAATTGGCTAATGGAACCGTAGAAAAAATGCCTTTTGGCTTATGGAAAGGAATTATATGGGTAAAGGGACCTTATAACCTCATGACAGTAACAGATTTGAAAGAACTAGCGAAGCCAAAAAGAGACCGAAGGGCCCTGAATAGATTGCTGAATACGCTCAAATCCAGATTAGTAAAAATAGGGCCAACACATGGAAAAAAGGAAATCGAAGAGTGGTATAAACCTGTAAATATCCCCGAAGTAACAGAGCAAAATTTCAATTAGAGCAACTTCTCTCCGGTCGGGAAAGAGAAGTTAAAACAAATCATCGAGTCAGCCTCAGCAGCCAAGTTTAAAAATGACTGCGGGGATTTGGGTCCAAGATTTTTGCATATAATCGAAGGAGGAGTACATCCACCTGTGCGACAATATCCCCTCAATCCAGGGGCAGTTGAAGAAATGAACAAAATCGTAAGAGAATTAAGTGCTTTAGGAATCATTAGAGGAGAAGCAAATCCTATTACTAATAGCCCCATCCAGGCAGTAAAGAAACCTGAGTCTGCTGGAGGAGGATGGCGACCGGTAATCAATTTCAAAGCACTTAACAGATGAACAGTGGCCAACCGAGCTAGCCTAATCAACCCACAAGGTACTTTAAAAACTCTGCAAGTGAAAAAGTACAAATCCTGCATCGACTTGGCAAATGGGTTCTTCTCGCTCAGACTGGCTGAGCAATCACAAGGGAAAACAGCTTTCACCCATCACGGGAGAAGCTTCGTTTGGCAGCGATTGCCACAGGGATACAAAAATTATCCAAATGTGTTTCAATCAGACGTAATGGATGTGCTTAAAGACTTAGGTGCCACAGTTTACATCAATGATGTGTTTATCGCAGATGACACAGAAGAAGAACACCTAGAAAGATTGGCAAAGGTGGTGCAGCGAGTCACAGAAGCAGGGCTGAAATTGAATCTGAAGAAATGTCAGTTTGGACAGTTTAGAGTAAACTATCTAGGGTTTCAAGTAACAGCCGATCTGGGACTCTCAGAAGGCTACAGAGAGAAACTCGAACAGATTCAGCCCCCCGAGTCCAAAAACGAACTGCAAAAAATCTTAGGTTTATGCAACTATGTGAGGGATCATGTCCCCAACTATCAGAAATATGCCAAACCCTTGTATGCTTGCCTGAAGAAAAGGGAAGTAGAAAATGAACAGAAAGGTAAAAAAGCTTGGATTTGGACCGCCGAAAACCAAAATGACTTGGAAGAACTGAGAACAAAAATAAAGGAAGCGGTACGTTTAGAACCAAGAAGCCTTATGACAAAACTCGTAGCTGAAGTTAGCTGTGAGGGAGATGATGCCATGATAACAGTTAAAAATGAAAATGGAGGTTTAGTTACTCTTTGGAGTTACACGTTAACCTCAGTTGAGAAAAAATTTCCATAGGAAGAAAAAGAATTAGCAGTACTTGCTAGATACTGGGGAACGCTGAAAGATCTGGCTCAAGGACAGCCTATTAAAGTCATAACACAAAGCCAAGTGCACAAATACTGTATCTCAGAAAAGGAACAATTGAAAGTACCAAAGCTACCAACACAAAATGGGGTAGATGGGAAGACATTTTGTTAGACCCGGATCTAGAGATAGGACCGGCACAGCCGGCAAGCAAAAAAATAACAAAAGAGACACCTGAACAACAACAAATGCATGATTGGACTCTCTACACGGACGGATCCAAAAAGGGATCTGATCAGGTGGTACATTGGGGATATATCCTCTAATATCAGGGGAACGAGTGCTGCCGTAGGAGGGGGAGAGTGCCAGGAAGTGCGCAAACAGGAGAAGTTACGGCAGTACTCGAAGGACTGCTAGAACTGACAAACAAAAAAGTGAAAAGAGCAAAAGTAGTGACTGACAGTCATTACTGTGCACAAGCTTTAAATGAGGACTTATCCATATGGGAAGAAAATGGATTTGAAAGTGCCAAGGGAAAGACAGTGGCTCACTAAGACTTGTGGAAGAAAATAGCTGAACTCAGGCTAAATCTGCAGTTAGAGGTAGAGCACCAAAAGTCCCACACTAGAGAAGGAAAATACTGGCAGGGTAGCGAAGAAGTCGATCGTTATGTCCAGCAGAGAAAAATAGTTTTTGTCGGGATCGAGAAGTGGGACAGAACCTCTGAAGGTCGGAGGGTCCCAGAAGAGTATGTGGTAGAGGTTGTATGGGGCGTGCATGAAGGCCTAGGTCATGCGAGCGTATAACCTACACGTAAGGAGTTGGAGAGTCAGGAACTCTGGGTCCCTTTAAAACAAGTCCGCAAGGTGCTACAGGACTGCGAAGTATGTGGTCAATATAACGCAGGATTGCGAGGGCACCGAGTGGGTGGGCAAACTATCAAAAGCACCTTACCTTGGGGCTCCGTGTGCATGGATGTAGCTGGGCCTATGGGAGTCACGGGCAAGAAGGGAGAGAAATAACTTCTAGTGCTAGCAGACTCAATGTCAGGGTATGTGGTAGTCAAGCCAGCAAGAAAAGCTAATGGCAACAGTGTTGTTAGCATGTTAGAGCAGGTCTGTGGGTCATTAGGCGTTCCAAAGAAACTGAGAACTGATAATGGAACGCATTTTCGCAATGCACAAGTGGATCACTGGTGTCAGACTTTTGGGGTAATGCGTGTGTATTCACCTCCCTACACACCTCAGGCCAACGGGGTGGCTGAAAGAGCCATAGGTTTAGTCAAAAATTGGATAGCTAAAAATGCTAATACCAAAGAATGGAGCACTAAAGCTGTGGAAATAGGACAGGCCTTGAATGACAGGCGTCGAGATGGTAGACCCTCCCCTTCAGAGGAGCTTAACCAACGACAGTTCACCACACAGGAAACTGGGCGGGGCCGCAATGATAAGGAGAAACAACCAGACCCTGAAACCACATTTAAGGTGGGGCAGAAGGTGTGGGTCAGAGCACAGGATCACATGTCAGGAGTGGAAGTGAGGCCCAAACACAACACCACAGACAGAGTAAAGAGACTGTTAGACAAAAACACAGTCGAATTAGAAAAGAAAGGGATCCAAGAAATAGAGCAACTGAAGCCAATTCCTAGCTAAGTTAAAACCAGAAACCGGAGTATGGCCAAAGAACCAAGTAACACACTCCCCTTTATTAGAATGGCCACTATATGTGGGGGAGTCATCCTAAGAAGAACAGCTTCAGAGCTTTGGGCAGGTAGGGCTCTGAAAACATTGGAATATGCTAAAAAAGGATACATGTCGACAGAAGATGAAGCCCTCAGATGGAACAAGGTGGAAAACAACTGCGTGATCTGCCTGGACCCAAGTGGTCTACCCCTTCTCTGGGAAGGACCAAGGAAGAAGAAACCCCTCAAACCTAAAGCAAGTAAGCAACATGTCCGAGATTTCCAAGTGAAACCTGTAAAAGTAATGGATGCATTTATTTGTGAGAAGTGCAGAGTTTCTGTCCTGCCTCGGATGATTATAATAACACAATGGGATCTGAAGAGACTGTACTTGTGAGTGGAACGGAACCGTCGTGAAATACTGCGGGAGCTGCCAAGAAGAAATGCAAAATGGTCAGCTGTTGCACTCAGAAAGGGCAATGGGTTGGCAAGTAAGAAGATACCATGACCCCCTCAAGTCCTTTAAAAACCAGTTAGATGAAAGAAAATCCGAGGCCCCAAAAGAAACCACATGGATGCAGCATTATGACCAAAGGCCGAACGCTACACCCTCGGCCCCACCATTATATCCAGGGATAGTTGAACCCAATGAGGGGGAAAAGGCTAAAAAGAAAGGGAAGTGTTGGACCCTCGGGATTTGCTTGAACAATCAGTGCAGCAAGCCTGGCCCTATAATCCCGCAATGGGAAAAGCGAGAAATGCACCTCTCAGCACTAATCAGTTTCCACTGGTCTTCAGGGTGTTCAGGGACCCGCCGGGAACAGGTGGAGGTGAAAGAAACCAGCTACCTGATGAAGTGAACGAAGAAGCTCAAAAAGGCAGCTGGAAGGGCCCCTGGGAGCTAACAACGTGGGCTCTACTGGTAGCAGAGGTAATCTTAAACCAAGATCTCCCATTAATCGACCTGCCGGAGGTCCCTCGAGAGGCAGGGACCAGGCACACAAATCTGTACTACCACACCACAAGCCTGGATGCATGGGCTATACACGGGGCTAGACCCAAGCAAAAAAACTGCTGAGTATCTAGTGACCCCGGAAGCCTGGGAGAGAAAAGGAGTGCTGCAGATACCCGGAACGGCTGCACAATGGGTAGACACTCCCATAAGGCCAGACTCCACGCAGAGGGTTAGAGTTTCCGTGCAGATGATCATTGCACCATACAGGGGAGTGTACTCCGTTGGGGCAACAATCCAGCGGATCGAAGACAGTAAGAACGATGGTGAAAAGCCTCAACTAAGTAAAACGGACAAAAGACGAAGTGTGCTGAAAGCCTGGGCCAGCAAGACGTTCCCGAGGAGATGGAAACTCACAGACAAGAAAATGAGCGAGTAAAAAGCAACTCAAGGGGCGCTAGACTCATCAATGGATCTCATCGCAAAAGAAGATTAGTAAGACAAATGCTAATAGGTATTATAAGATGCTATAAGATGCCCTAGCCCCATTTGGGGAGGAAGAGATAACATAAAATTCCCTGAAATCATCGAAGAAAGTTGGACATGGGACTCGACCACGTTAAGAACTGCACTGGACTGTTGGCCTTGTGAACTGGACCTCCTTCCAAGAACCAAGGAACAGCCCCGTGAGTACGTATGGAACATGTTATTTCAAAGATCTAGAACTGGGCCATACGAACCAGCCTTGATTGTCAGAAAACAACTGGTAAAATTAGACCGACCCAGAAAAGACTACTCAATTTATACAAATAAAACAAAGAATTACTACAGCTCGAGTGTAAAAACCTTCCGCAAACCAGACCTCACCAGGACGGCTCCAAAGATGGTTGCCTTCATGTTAATAAGCGATCAGTGGGGGTTACCATACACCCCAGCCCAATGGGGACGCCATGGATCTTTAATGTTGTTTATCTGCAAGTGTTGGGATGGCAGGTCAAGATCAAGTGGGGCCCCAACTACGGAGAGCCTCACCAGACAGAATATTGTGAAATCTCGGTGGGAGAACTAATAATTTGGGCAACGAGCCCATCCCTGAGAACGAAGATCTATCAAAGGGAATGTGACAAGTATCGAGTGGTAGTCGAAAATACTAGGCTACCCCTGCGAATGCTGTACATCCGAGTTTTGACGCCTGTCAACTACTGGAACGGATACCCCATGAGAGCGGCATACAAGGCAACTGTGTCCTACAGGGGGCACCCACTGGTCAGCACGGTAACTTCACACATGGAGTTGGGCCCGCCGTACAGACAGTATGAGGCAAAAACACGCGAGTATGCTGAACAACAGGAGCGAGAGTCAATAGATTGTTTCCGCAGAGGAGAAAGCCCGCTTGGCACCATCTTTGGTGGGCTAGAAGGTCCCCAACTGGGTGGAGTGTCCACCAATGGAAGTGGGTGTGGAGAGGATTAAGACCACTCATGCCACACCCATCACCCCTGTGTCTGGAGCTCTATAAGGGACAGGTGACAAGAGAAGAGGACAGAGCTCCGGCGGAAGGGAAGCGAGAAACACCCAGGTTTGTGACCCGCAGGGTAGAAGATAATCTAATGATGTCATGCCTGCTCGCGCCAGAAAACCCGTGAAAATGGAAGACATTATACAATCTAAGACAATTGGCATCGCTGAAAACAAAGTGTTAATTCAATATGATCGAGAAGGCCCAAAAATACCAGCAATAATAACGGTGAATGAGATAAGCTCGACAAGCCACAACAAGACTTTTCGGTATGGCAAAACCCCTCCAAGGACTATTTCTATGAAAATACCCAGTACATCAGGCAGCCTCGCCTGGATGAACCTCAAAAGAAATATGACCGGAGCCTGGCAATGCTCCCCCATTACAGTACCCCTATCTGCACTTGCCCACCAGAGTCCCCATGGATATTCAATGTGGTATATTTGACTATATCAGGACTAAGAATCAAACTCAGGTGGGGACCCAACTATAGGGAGTCATACCAGAGTCAGTTCTTCAAAATTTCAGTAGGAGAAATGGTAATCTGGGCCACAAGCTCACCTATGTTGAAAGCCATCCACAAAAAGGTATGTAAATCGGAGTGGTATATATTAGAAAACTAGCGCCTGCCCCTTAGGATGGTAGGGGATCGAATAATGACCCCCTACAATCGGTTGATAAGTTCAAGAGCAAGATTAGGATACAGGGTACAGGTGCTGTACAAAGGTCAGCCACTTATAACTCAGGTAGAAGTGTTAGCCGAAGAGGGCCAGAAAGAAATGGAGCATTATTCACTGATTACCCAATTCGGACCAAGAAAAAGAAGAGATTTGGCAGCCACTTTTAGACCAATGTGGAGTAAATGTGGACCCCAACCTGAACCCAAAAATTGGTTAGTGATGCAGTGGAAATGGGTGTGGAAAGGGTTGCAACCTGGATTGCCACACCCCTCCCCACTATATCTGAAACTCCTTCAGGGGCGAGTGACTACGGTCAACAGACGTGCCGAGAAAAGGGCAAGAGCTAGGAGCAAAATAAGCCATTTCCCATAATGATTCCACTGAAAACTAGAGACCCAAACAGCGATGATTCAAACAACGAAGATTCAGATGATGAAGCGACCCCCAACCGACCTAAGGACTGTCCAAGGATTACGATGAAGGATAAAGCGGCTTGTCTACATACCCTGATGCGGGGACTCATAGTGTTAAGAGGCTTTGTAATGCTGTTGGTTATTTTGTATCAAGCTGGAATTAGACCATGGAGCCTCACACATGTAACAGTCTCCCACGGGAGATCCAAATATGCAAACATGACCTGCTGGGATATCACTCGAAGCAACATCTTTATGCCATGGAACCAAAATGAGACCATTCAAAATCAAACTTTGACTTGGAATCGAGTGAAACGAGCGGGCTATCGAGCCTGGAGGAAAAAGCTGAATCTCACACCTGAATGGATGGCAGCTATTGACGCTGGGAATCTGACAGGAATAGCATGGACCATCACCGACCTGTTAGTCTTGCAGGATGGAGTTGTAGTTTGGATAGCAGAATTAAAGAAACAAGTTAAAAGAACAACAAGATGTAATTGGATTCACCCTGACAAAGAACCACCTGAATGGCAATGTGATTGGGCCTGCCGACCACTGCCAGGGTTGGCCCACCAAGGCCACTGGGATAAAGAAGTGATCTATCCCGCGCCACCAAAAGACGAAAGCTGTCGGGCAATCCTCCCACGTTGGGAGTTTTGGGGCGACATCCATTTAGACTGTGACAAAATACCCCCACTCATTCAAAGAAATCACATTGGAACGTATCAAAACCATACTGGAATTAAGACCATTCACACTGTAAGACATAAGAAGATACTCAAACCCAATGCAACCGACATAAAGCCTCACCAGCAACCAACTGAGGCCTATGATGATATAATTGTCCCACCGGCCAATGTAATACACATGGTGAAGATAGAGACCAATGATAACGGGGTAAATAAGGCCGGGGTGGATAAGGCTGCAACAGAATATTGTAAGGAAAACAAATTAAAGAAGCTCCCAATCTGCTATTGGAACCTGTATGGTGAGTGTAAATCTCAAAATTATTTACCAATAACCCCAGTAGCAAATCAAAGATATTATTACTGGAGCTGGGCAGCTATATTTCATCCTGTTAACGACTGGCATGAAGATTGGCTGAACATGACATTGCCATGGCTATGGGTGGCCCCTGGTTTGCCCCACTTCGAAGGTGACTTTGTGGAGGGGTATACCAGGACTTACGCAGGCCTGATGGGGCCATATTACTCAGACATGTATGTGCAGAGGCTGCCCAAACCAAACGAGCTATTTAGTGCACCAAAAGGTGATTTTAACAAAATTGATGAATGTGTAGCCGAACGTTTCTTTCTTAGCCTTAATAACTCAGTGTGGGAGAGTAGTGGGGCGTCACCTAGATGCAGATTATGGGAAACAGAAGTAGCAGTCATGTCCACCTGGCGTTATGACTGTACGGAACTAACGAAAGAAAAGACGATCAAAATATTGCTCCAAGCCTGGCACGAGTATCACCATAGAGATGACTCACGTACTTGGTGGGGATTTCAAGAGGAGGAAATAAAAGAATGGGTGATCCCTTGTTTAAAACACTCCACTAATTATTGGATCAGGTATCAATTCTTAGCTACAGTTTATTCCAAAGAGCAGGACATATGGTCAAATGCTTTATATCGTCTCGACATATATGTCAGCCCGAGGCCATGGCAAATGTTTTGTAATGGGAAAAAAGATATGTGTACAATTAGCTTGGCCCGCAGGCCTTGTTACGAGTTACCCGGTTGGGATACTAACTGTCGAAATCACTATAACAATGAATTCGTAACTCATGTAGTTGAGGTAGTGTGGAAAAAGTATAGTGACGGAAAGTTGAGAAGATCTGTACCTGATGGTACAAGTTGCACTAACGTCATATTAGGACATAAACTGAAAACTAGAAAGAGTATTCAGGGAGTGATTGTCCCCTTCGTCTCAGATTCTATGATTGCTCTGGCCGAAGGGCATGCACTGAGGCGATGCCTATGTTTTGGTGATGAGTTGCATGGCTATGACTGGGTAGGCCCAAATAAAATCTACTCTAATCTCACATGTCAATATCCAGAAGAAAATTGGAAAAAATGTGGCAAGGGAGAGGAAGAACATGACTGTGCTTGGTATGAAACTGTTAGTTACACAGTAGGCCGTAAAGTCACGGAAGTAGTGCATGAAGTAGGTGAAGTGATCAAGGAAGGCGGAAGAACTATTGAAGGATGGATAGTTGATTTTTTCCTTTAGATCTGGCCTTATTTGGCAAGCTTAGTTGGAGTGATAGCTGTTGCCTTATTAGGACGTGTGGTCCTACAAGAAGGCATCAAGGCCATGTGCCGCCCATGTGGGAGGAACTACAAGCCACTCCCACCAAAACCGGGCACTGGCTCGGCTTAAAACCAAGAGAGTACGGAAACCGTCTCACATCCGCCCCGGAGCAGCAGAGAGCAGAACTCAAGAGATCCTCGGAGTCAAGAACATCATGGATTGCCCAACAACCAGTGCTCCAACTGATGTGAGTACATTTTATGGACTCAGATAGCACTACGGGCCCCATGTAGACCTCTTGGCCAAGATGCCCATTCCAGTTTAAAGGGAGCACGACAGAATATTTTCTAATAATGATTGCATGGATGTGCTACTGCCACACGGGCAAGTGGGGTAAGGGGCGACTGATGCGATTCCCCGTGGCCTGCCAGGCCTACGCCAAGATAATCGTGACCCATGTTATCCTAAAGAGGGCTGAAATAATGCCACACTTATTTGTTACTTATGTCCTGGGAAGGGTCCAGACTTCACTCCGGCAGAGAGTAGTGATTTCATCTTGGCTATTGGCAGATTCCATCGTAGTGACCCTCGAGTGTGTGGCCACACTCACCCCTCTGTCTATACCCATCACAAACTGTGGGAGCACAGCTGGAAGAATCATGATGGTGGTGATGGAAGGAGCTATAACATCACTGTGCTGGTACACCTGCTATACCAGACCCTATCCTTGCGACCCCAAAATAGACAACGATGGACCCTGAAGATAGTCATCCTAATTGGATGGGGTCTGGCCTGGGGAATCTGTTCTGTGCTATATTGGACTGTGCTATATTGGACTGGTCTCTGTACCACAGTACCCACCGTAGTGTGGATGATGACTTATGCTACAATCTTCAAAACTAGACCCGAACCTGCTCCTACTGCACCGGAGGGAAGTGGGGGCCACGGAATCTCCATAGATTGAATCCTCAATCTACCAGAAATACAAAAAACCTTGATCATTATAACCAACATTGCTTAAATACCCCCCTGCTAATGCTATTATTAATTATTAATCTAATGTCTGTTTAACTCTGGGCAACATTGCTCGATGTGGTCCTTGATGTCGGCTGATGGCCTGTATAAGTCCAGTAATGGTTCAGGGCCTCTGAAAAGCGATGGAACCCGGAGAAAAGAAAAAATAAATAAATATAATAAAATAAAATAAAAAAAATAAAAATAAAAAAGAAAATATATATAGTAATTGTGTAGTATGTCATATAGGGATATATATTCATACTTTTTCACGAGTTCCTCATCTTTCTGACTGTGTAAATGTCGTGCCTTGAATTTAACAGAAATGTAACGAGAGACGTTATTATCTTTGACCCATCAAATGAATGCGGTCATTTATTTTCAGAATCAAAGTTTAACATCAAACATTTACATTAATTTGGCAAAATATGAAAATAATAACAGACAAGTTTCACAGATAATGGACTTCAATCACACGGCGGTGATTGAGGACTTTGCTTCAGATATTTCTAAAATATCTGTACTGATTTTAAGAGAAAGCAGAGTTTAAGATGGAAATGGAGATTTATCTTACAGAGAGATTTGTGAGGGAATTAATCTGTTTGACCAGAAACGTGCACGCTCCATCAGATCTCAGCTTGCCCACGGTACACTTGGTCGAAAATAGAACCTTCTACCTGGTTGACGATAAAATCAGCGTCGGCGTAGGGTTCCTTTCTGACTCTTTCAGCGTCTCCGTGAGAACTGCCAAACCCTTAGAGAGTCGTACGAGGTTGTTCAAACAGAAGTTATAATCCCAAAACGTCTCTGGATCATCCTGAACGCGTTTGCATCCAAGAACTCTGAACTCCTTCCATCTCCTTTCACGCTCTATCAGACTTCCGACATCAGACTCTGTGCACTCTCTAGCACTCTCTCAAGACTCTGGCAGAACCGGGAAGTTGCCACATTTTAAATGAGTTGACTTCCGGGTCAATTTAGAGCTTTCTGATTCGTGGATTGACCAGAATAGAGGTGTGGTTTGTGATGTAAGATGTTATCAAATTCGAGGTCAGAGAATGAGATTGTTCAACAACAGACAGAAAGATTATTGCAGAAAACCAGACTTCGTGGAGTCAAACTCTTCTGTATCTTCTGTAAAGATTAAACATGACATTTCTTCTCGGTAAACATTTTAGTTGACCGAGATTCGACCTTTAACATACTTACAAAACTTGCTCATTGAAGACAGAAAATCAAGGAATGCATATTAACCTGATTTCTTCTTTGAATGAGGAATAAAAATCATTACTTACTGTTTATGTAAAATAAAAATGAGTAGTTCTCTTCAACCTGTAAGCATTGAGTGAGCTAACACAATTTGATTATCAAACATTTGTAAAATAGTAATGATCATAGAGAATTGTCTTTTCTGCTTGATTAATTCAAGAAAGAAAGTCACCAGATGGCTCAAACTGTATTTCTGGATGCAGATCAATGAAATAACAGTCTCTGTTCATCTGATCAGATTTGAGGTCAGATCAGGTTCACTACAGTCCCCCCTTTGGAAATCATCGCCTGTCCATGGGGATGAATTCCAACCGTGAACTTAGACCTTCAAATGTCCTTGAGCTTGATGTAATCCAGCAAGGAAGACCAAAGTCAAAAGTAATCCAGCAAGGAAGACCAAAGTCAGAAGTAATCCAGCAAGGAAACAAAGTCAAGGTAATTCCACAATGTTCTTGATAATTCCATTGTGTTGATTATAATTCCATATCGTCTCGATAATTCCATTGTAGCAATGCTTTAACCCCTTGGAAACAGAGTCTGTAATCCATTGGAAAAAGTCATATAATCCACAACGGTAAATCCACAACGATTGGAAGTGTTGATTAATCAGCATACAGAGGGGTACCCTTGGGTTGAACTGAAGAAGCGGCCACTGGATGAAGAGTGGAGACCAACGTCAGGATTGCAGGTCGCCTCCAGCGAAGGTTGTCTCCAGCGACGTCCAGCCTGTGCCGTTCTGGTTCAATGTGTCATGCAATTATGTGGTTTAA
>NW_023618593.1:39299-39549 GCF_014905685.2 Nematolebias whitei
TATTATTAATTATTAATCTAATGTCTGTTTAACTCTGGGCAACATTGCTCGATGTGGTCCTTGATGTCGGCTGATGGCCTGTATAAGTCCAGTAATGGTTCAGGGCCTCTGAAAAGCGATGGAACCCGGAGAAAAGAAAAAATAAATAAATATAATAAAATAAAATAAAAAAAATAAAAATAAAAAAGAAAATATATATAGTAATTGTGTAGTATGTCATATAGGGATATATATTCATACTTTTTCACGA
>NW_023618593.1:39649-52567 GCF_014905685.2 Nematolebias whitei
TACACGAATTTACAGTCATTTATGAGCACGTTACGGGCCACCAACTGTAGTATGTCATATAGGGATATATATTCATACTTTTTCACGAGTTCCTCATCTTTCTGACTGTGTAAATGTCGTGCCTTGAATTTAACAGAAATGTAACGAGAGACGTTATTATCTTTGACCCATCAAATGAATGCGGTCATTTATTTTCAGAATCAAAGTTTAACATCAAACATTTACATTAATTTGGCAAAATATGAAAATAATAACAGACAAGTTTCACAGATAATGGACTTCAATCACACGGCGGTGATTGAGGACTTTGCTTCAGATATTTCTAAAATATCTGTACTGATTTTAAGAGAAAGCAGAGTTTAAGATGGAAATGGAGATTTATCTTACAGAGAGATTTGTGAGGGAATTAATCTGTTTGACCAGAAACGTGCACGCTCCATCAGATCTCAGCTTGCCCACGGTACACTTGGTCGAAAATAGAACCTTCTACCTGGTTGACGATAAAATCAGCGTCGGCGTAGGGTTCCTTTCTGACTCTTTCAGCGTCTCCGTGAGAACTGCCAAACCCTTAGAGAGTCGTACGAGGTTGTTCAAACAGAAGTTATAATCCCAAAACGTCTCTGGATCATCCTGAACGCGTTTGCATCCAAGAACTCTGAACTCCTTCCATCTCCTTTCACGCTCTATCAGACTTCCGACATCAGACTCTGTGCACTCTCTAGCACTCTCTCAAGACTCTGGCAGAACCGGGAAGTTGCCACATTTTAAATGAGTTGACTTCCGGGTCAATTTAGAGCTTTCTGATTCGTGGATTGACCAGAATAGAGGTGTGGTTTGTGATGTAAGATGTTATCAAATTCGAGGTCAGAGAATGAGATTGTTCAACAACAGACAGAAAGATTATTGCAGAAAACCAGACTTCGTGGAGTCAAACTCTTCTGTATCTTCTGTAAAGATTAAACATGACATTTCTTCTCGGTAAACATTTTAGTTGACCGAGATTCGACCTTTAACATACTTACAAAACTTGCTCATTGAAGACAGAAAATCAAGGAATGCATATTAACCTGATTTCTTCTTTGAATGAGGAATAAAAATCATTACTTACTGTTTATGTAAAATAAAAATGAGTAGTTCTCTTCAACCTGTAAGCATTGAGTGAGCTAACACAATTTGATTATCAAACATTTGTAAAATAGTAATGATCATAGAGAATTGTCTTTTCTGCTTGATTAATTCAAGAAAGAAAGTCACCAGATGGCTCAAACTGTATTTCTGGATGCAGATCAATGAAATAACAGTCTCTGTTCATCTGATCAGATTTGAGGTCAGATCAGGTTCACTACAATTGTGTTGTAGTGTTAGATCTTGTTTTATCCCCTTTTGTCGTTACAGGAGCATGAAGTAACCTGCTGTTTCTGTCACAAAGGATTGACAGAGGCCAAATATCTCTGGGCTGTCGGTTCATCCTGGTGGTGCCAGTGCTGTCACTCTGGCTTGGTGGCCAGAACTGCGATGAATGGAATTCTTGTCTCAGACGAGCCTCATAGTCTGTCGCAAGTATCCGCAGTGGTGTGCATGGAAACGGAACGCACCTGCAAAGTCATCTGGACCTCGGCTCTGAACTCGGTGCCCTATCGTCCAAGGGGTGCTATCCCACCATGAGCATCATACTACCCGGTGGTAGCCAAGTTGTGGGAGCACCTCCACAACGTCACCAGGTTTGTGGCGATCCATCTGTACACTGGGCTGCCCCTGGTCCATGGCCCATCCTTCGGGGTTACGCAGGGATCATCAGAGCTTCTGCCCCCGACAGTGCCAGCCTCCTCAGGGGCAGACCTAGGAGCCACTCCACCACTGGTTCCGACTCCCGCGATGACAGCAATTCAAGAGCGGAATACAAATCCACCTAACGTCCACCTGGCACCAACCCTGATGGTGACGACTCGACATGAGACCCCAGTCGTTGCTTCACCTGACCTGCCACCTACACTGGCTCAGCCTGAAACCGAGCCTATGGAGGTAAGGGCAGCATCTCCTGAACCACCCCTTCTCTCCCTGGAGTGCCCAGAACTGTACCAATTGGAGACCTATCTTGATCATTTCGTGAGCACTGAAGTTGGCCCACCTAGTCCGACCAACTCCACGAGCACTGCTCCGTATGATCCTACCAGCCCTGAAGATTCCCATCCGCCAAGCCTGATCAACCCAGATGGAACATTTCTGGACCCAACTCATCCTGATGGGCCAGTAATTGCCCCTGAAGAATTGACGCAAGAACGACCACAGCAAGTGCCTGAGGCGTATGTATGGGTCTATTCAGACGACGGACAACCCATCTATGGACCCGTCACTCCTGTTGAGTCTCCCATGAGTGTGGAGGCAACATCCTCTCAGCCTGTCACCAGCACAGCCCCACTTTCGTCTGAGGATACACATCACCCCGGGGATTCGACATCTCAAGTGGGCAACTCACGAGAGGTCGACTATGGCGAGCTGACAATAGTGGATTATTGGGATGCTGCTGACGAGGAGGCCCAAAGCCTTGGGCCTAGCGACACTGAAGATCCAGCGCCGCATCACGAGGAACTAGTCGATTTGGATTATGAGGAAGATGTCTTAAAAGTGGATACAGCTGATGAAGATCGGGACTGGCTTGGAGTTTAAGTGAGGGTTGAGGGAACAGTCTGACTGTGGAGGGGGTGTCAAAAATGTACGGAGCTCAGACTGATCTTATGGGAAAGAAAGTCAGAACATGTTATTTTGTGTTATTCTGCTAAGTCATGGCTTGATTATCCAAGGCTTTGAGGCCTTCAAACACACACACACGCAAGCTCACACACACACACACACACACACACACACAGGCCCGTCTGAGGCACACAAACGAGGAAGGGAGAAAAGCAGAGCAAAGAAGGTTCTTTTCAATAAAAAGTACCAGTTTCAGACAAATGAAAGATATGTGGTTATAATAAAGTCAATAAACAAGTAGATAATCAAGTGATATTATAAACTCTGTGATTTTAGAACGTAAACTTATGATTTTACAAACCTGTAGCTTCGTGAATGTTCTGGAAAGAATGTTATGTTACACAAGGGGAAAACCCCCTAAAATACAGCTCTGAGCCAATCAGCATAAGACAGCACAGAATGACTGTGCATTATTGAACAAGAATACACCCAGATTTTAATATGCATAAGAATGACTAGCAAAATCTCATAAGAAGCCAGTGAAGTCGGACCAAGGTCCCGCCTAAAAAGGTGGGATAAGCCTGATGGGGTGACTAACCGAGAGATGTCAGTCAAAATTTGAAGCTTCATAAACAGAGGGTTTCAGAGAAGGCTCTACTGTTTGGGGACCCTCTTCACAAAGCGAAGGACCTCAGGACAAGATCCGAAAAAGCTTTGGACGAATTGTGGATTAATAGGGCAATTTTGGACGGTTTTAGCTGGAGAAGAACTGGGGTGGAATCCAATGGAATAAGTTTCTTTTTTGGAACTATTTCTTCAAAACTCAACAGCCCGAAACCTGAAACCCTTTTTCTTCAAATTGAACCAGCACAAGGACCAGGGAGTGGCCCAAATCCGACCAAATGGGATTGGGAAATCGGCTCTTTACCGGATTCAGAAAACATGGTAAGGAGACGCTCCTCAAAATTGATCCTTACTAAAACATTATCCCGGGACTTCCGGTTATGGCGGCCACGTAGGAGGACGCATTAAACCTCGCTCCGTTGTTGCTGTTTGAAAATGGACAAGAAATTACTGCTCACGTAAAATTTATGCGAGGAAAAGGGACACTTTAAGGTATAATGTCTAACCCGAGTAAAACAACTAAAGGAAAAAGTGAGGCATCTAAACAAACAAAGTTGTCCGACTACAACCTCCGTGGAGAAGCTAATAAAGCTAACAAAAGCATGGCTACGCAAGAAGGAGGAAATGAGTCAGAAAAAAGTAAGTCTGATCAAATACTGGCCGCGCTGGAATCATTAAGAAACGAGTTTTCTTCGAAACTTGATAATGTGGTGGTGACGTTGCAAGATATGAAGAAGGAGATGAAAGATTATACTGAACGTATGTCCCGAGCAGAGGAGCGCATAGCCACCGCGGAGGACGAGGTGGCTAATCTGAAAGCTAAAGTGGGCGCCTTGCAGGCTAAAAACAAAACAATGGAAGACAAACTCATGGACTTGGAAACAAGGTCCCGATTGAATAACTTAAGGCTCGTGAATTTACCAGAAGGTGCTGAGGGACCAGATGTGTGTGCTTTTTTGGAGAAGTGGATACCTGAAGCTTTGGGGAATGAAGCGCAGCAGCTTTCAGTGAGTTTAGAAAGAGCTCACAGAATTGGTCCGAGAGGCGGCGGCGACTCGCGTCCGAGAGCGCTGATAATGAGGTTCCTCAACTACCGAGAAAGACAGGCTGTCATCCGAGCTGCACGGGATAGAAAAGATGTATACTACAAGGACCAGCGGGTTCGCTTCTACCCTGATTTGGCCGCGGAGATGCATCAGCTGAGGAAAAAGTTTGACCCGATCCGGGAGGAGCTGCGTAAACTGGGCATTCGAAATGGAGTGACTCACCCTGCAACGCTTCTGGTGACTTATAAAAACAAAACACTGGCCTTTAAAACACCTGCAGACGCGAAGGAGTTTCTCAAGACAATCCAAGAAGGCTCAGATCACGCAGAATGATTAAAGAATGATGCCTAAGATGGTATGTAAAGTAATGACTGTCGAGAGGTAAAAAATTGAAAATATCTATGTAACATTTGTTTGTCTGTTTTTACTCTCTCAGGCGGTACATCTAAGTTGATTTAGTATATATTTTTGTTTCTAATTAGGTTACATATCTAAGTTCCTAAGTGTAATAATAACTATTTAAATGAGAAGTTGTCCCTAATATGATATTCTATATCAGTGGGCAAGGTTCAAAAATTGCTGTTAACAGTAACAGTGGTATTTATATTTTTTGTAGATTAAGCTAGGAGAGTGGTTCTACTGATCCTCACTAGGTGTGGATTGGTTTTTGGCAATAACGGAAGACACAATGATCGTGGGAGGGACTCCCCCAACATGGGGAAGGGAATTAGAAGGGAGGGAAGGGTTGTGTTTTGTGTGTTGTTGGATGTATGTTCTAACATCCAATTTTGTTGTGCCTCATTTTTTTTATAATACAGAGCAACCTACTACTTATGTTGTAACATGCCTCAAAGCGTAAAATTTAATTTTATTTCATGGAACTGCAGGGGCCTACAACGCCTCCAAAAAGTCAAACAAGTCATGAACAGATTAAAAGAAATGGACTCTAAAATTGTGTTTCTTCAGGAGACTCATCTTCTTGATGAGGACAATTTAAAGGTGAGGAGGAGATGGAGGGGTAATGTATATGTAGTGAGTCACGTGGGTACGTGTCACTTGTTGTATGACAAATATATGTGGTATATATTTATGCATACTTTTCACGAGTTCTTCATTTTTCTGACTGTAATGTCGTGCATTGAATTTAACAGAAATGTAACGAGAGACGTTATTACCTTTGACCCATCAAATGAATGGAGTCATTTATTTTCAGAATCAAAGTTTAACATCAAACATTTACATTAATTTGGCAAAATATGAAAATAATAACAGACAGTTTCACAAATAATGAACTTCAAATCACTCGGCGGTGATTTGAGGACTTTGCTTCAGATATTTCTAAAAATATCTGTACTGATTTATGAGAGAGAGGTGAGTTTAAGAGGAAATTGAGATTTATCTTACAGAGGAATATGTGAGGGAATTTAATCTGTTTGACCAGAACTTGCACGCTCCCATCAGGTATCTCAGCTTGTCCCAGGTACACTTTAGTCGAAGAAGAAACCGTTACCTTGTTGACGATCGATCACCTCAGTAAGAATCCTTTTCAACTGATATCAGCGTCTCCGTTGAGAACAGCTAAAATCCTTGGAGAGTCGTGCGTGGTTAGCTCAAAACAGAATTATAATCCCAAAACGTCTCTGG
The DNA here is from genome assembly GCF_014905685.2 of Nematolebias whitei. Classification (NCBI taxonomy): domain Eukaryota; kingdom Metazoa; phylum Chordata; class Actinopteri; order Cyprinodontiformes; family Rivulidae; genus Nematolebias; species Nematolebias whitei. The sequence goes on from NW_023618593.1 coordinate 45,655, forward strand.
ATTCTCGGCAACTCTGACTCTTCATTGTCAGCAGCTCTCAGACTCTTTCAGATCTTCTCAGACTCCAAAACTCTCCATAACTCTAGTTCTCTTCTGAACTCCTTCAGAACTAACTGCACTCCATGGAATCTACTGCACTCTAGACAGATAGAACCGGGAAGTTGTCACATTTTAAATGAGTTTACTTCCGAGTTTACTTCAGAGCTTTCTGATTCGTGGATGGACCAGAAAGAGGAGTGGTTTTGACGTAAGGTGTTTATCAAAAGTCGAGGTCAGAGAATGAAATTTGTTTAACAACTGACAGAGAGATTATTGCAAAAAGCAGACTTCGTGGAGCCAACTCTTGGTAATCTTCTGAAAAAGTTTAAACATGACATTTCTTCTTCAGTAAACATTTAGTTGACCGAAGCTTCAACTTTCACACACTTACGACTTGGCTCATTTCAGACAGAAAATCAAGAAATGCATATTCAGGTGATTTCTTCTCTGAATGAGGAATAAAAATCATTACTTACTGTTTATGTAAAATAAAGATGAGTAGTTCTTTTCAACCTATAAGCATTGAGTGAAACTAACACAATTTGATTATCAAAACATTTGTAAAACAGTAATGATTATAAAGGATTGTCTTTTCTGCTTGATTAATTCAAGAAAGAAAGTCATCAGATGGCTCAGACTTATTCAGATCAATGAAAATAACAGTCTCTGTCCATCTGATAGATTTGAGGTCATCAGGGTCAGATGAGGGTCAGATCATCAGGTCATCTGGTTCACTACATATATACAGCACCATTTACATCTCAGTCTAGAGGAGTGATGACTCTAATACATGAATCAGTCCCACTACAAATTAAAAACATTATAAAGGACAAAAGGGGAAGATATCTAATACTTCAAGGCTCCCTCATGTCGGAAACTTTAATTTTGACTAATATTTATGGCCCTAATGTAGATGACAGTAATTTTTATAATGATCTGCTTCTCACCCTCTCAACTCTTAAAGGATCACACTTGATGGGGGGGGGACTTTAATTGTACATTAGATCCAAGTAGGGACAGATCAACTGGAATTGATCAGTCACATAATAACTGCAGGGCTGCAATTTACAGATTGATGAAAGAGCTGAAGTTAGTGGATGTGTGGAGAGAGAAAAATTCAGACACTAAAGCTTACTCCTGTTATTCAAGTACTTTCAAAACTTATTCCAGAATAGATTTTTTTTTAATTTCTAAAGAAATACAATTTAGAATTCAAGATTGCTCCTATGACAATATTGCAATTTCAGATCATGCCCCATGTTATTTGGTTTATAAAGAAAATAAATTAAGAAGAGACCCTCCGAGATGGCAGTTTCAACATAAATGGCTACAAGATAAAAACCTGGTGGAATATTTAGGGAAACAAATTGATGAATTTTTTCAAATTAATACTACACAAACAACAGCCTGTATAAAATGGGAAGCATTTAAGGCATTCTTTAGAGGACATATTATTAGTTATACAGGATCTAAAACAAAACAAACTGAAAAAACTAGACTACAATTGGAGGATAAAATAAAAATAATCCAAGCTAAGGTAAATAAGGGAAATGATCCAGAACTAGAAAAAGAATTATTGATCTTGAGAGCAGAATATGATAAATATTCAGCTTCAAGAGCTGCATCAAGTCTTCTGCGACTCAGCCAAACATTTTATGAACAAGGTGATAAAGCAGGCAAGTTGTTGGCATGGCAAATAAAACAATTAGAAACTAAACAGCCAATCACGTCTATTATATCAAAAGGACAAGTTTTGCAAGATCCCCAAGAAATAAATGCTACTTTTAAGGACTATTATGAAGAATTGTATAAAGTACAAACGAGTATAAAATTAGATGACATAAATACTTTTTTAAATAATTTAGATATGCCTAAAATTTCAGAAGTAAACAAAGACGATTTAAATTTAGAAATTACAAAAGAAGAATTAGGTCAAGCCATAGATAATATGAAATCTGGAAAAAAAGCAGGACCGGACGGTCTTACGATAGATTTATACAAAACTTTTAAAGACAAACTCTTGACCCCACTGTTAGAGATGTTTAAAGAAATTTTCCACACAAACCATCTTCCTCCTTCAATGAATGCTGCCATGATTACTTTTTTGCCAAAGCCAGGCACATCTCCAAATAAATGTGAAAATTTTAGGCCGATTAGTTTACTAAATTCAGATCTGAAAATAATCTCCAAGATGTTAGCACGACGTTTACAAAAGGTTTTACCAAATACAATTGACCATGATCAAAATGGATTTGTTATGGGGAGGCAAGGCTTTCATAATGTGAGGAGAGTATTAAATATAATTCATTATAACAAAGGCACATCAGACTCAGCTCTCTTATCATTAGACGCTGAAAAGGCGTTCGATAGGGTTCACTGGTCATATCTTTTTCAGGTTCTGGAAAAATTTGAATGTGGAAATAATTTTGTAAAATGGATTAAAATATTATACAATAATCCCTCAGCAGAAATGATAACTAATAGAAATATATCTAAACCAATAAATATCAGAAGGGGCTGCAGACAGGGTTGTCCATTATCTCCTTTGCTGTTCACCCTGGCAATAGAGCCATTTGCTATTGCAGTACGCACACACCCCCATCTTAGTGGAATCACCGTTGGACATACAGAACACAGGATTTCCCTGTTCGCAGATGACGTGATCTTATTCATATCAAAATTAAGCAGATCAATACCAATTATTTTGGAAATAATTAAATTATTTAGTGAGACATCGGGCTATAAAATCAATAAAAACAAGTCTTCTATTCTGTTATTAAATTCAAATGAGAGAGTTAGCCCAACCTCAGATATAACACAATTTAAGATGGTGACGGAATTTAAATATCTGGGAATTCATATTTCCCCAGAACTTAAACAAGTAGTTGAGACCAATTATAAATCCATAATGAACGAAGTTGATAATTCATTTGAAAGATGGATGTCACTGCCAATATCTATGATGGGAAGAATAAATATAATAAAAATGAATGTATTACCAAAGTTGCTTTATATATTTCAGAACATTGCCCTCCCACCTCCTCCTGAATTTTTCTCGCAAATAAAGAGGAAGATGATACATTTCATATGGAACAATAGGAAGTCAAGACTTCGTTTGTCCCTGCTATACCTTCCTTATGATCGTGGAGGATTGAAGTGTCCAAATTTTCATCTATACTATTGTGCTGTGCAGTTGAGGTCTATGATGTTTTATTACACTAATCATTCTCCACATTGGACTGATATGGAAACTCATGGATTAAAATTGACCCTCCCCTCATATTTATATTCAAATTCAATAACTAAACTGCTAAAACAGACTGAGAACCCATTTCTTAAAAATATGATAAGGGTATGGAGAGACGTAAAGAAACTTTTAAATGAACCAATTTGTTTATCTCAGTTTAGTCCAGTGTGGGGTAATCAATTATTTATACCAGGTAGAGCCGATGCAACTTTTAAACTGTGGAAAGATAAAGGACTCCAAACAATTCATAATTTTTATTTACCAGACTCGGACATACTGATGAGCTTTCAGGATCTACAAAATAAGTTTTACTTAGATAAGAAACACTTTTTTAAATATCTTCAACTCAGAAACTTCATAAAAATGAGTCAAAATAATGAGCTGACGAAGCCTGCCAAATCAACTTTAGAAAAAATGTTGACAAAAGACAGTTTGAAAAAAGGTAATATATCTGAGTTGTACCATTCATTAATGTTGAATGTTTCTGAAGGATCTCACAACAGACTTAAGGCTTGGAAGAAAGATTTATTGTTAGAGTTATCTGAGGAAGATTGGCAAGCAGCATGTACTCTGGCTCACACTAGATCTATCAATACAGGTCTTAAAATGATCCAATTCAAATGGTTAATGCGGGTTTACATAACACCAGTAGATCTTAACAGGTTTAACAGGGAGATACCTGATGTATGTTCAAAATGTACAGAAGACAAAGGGACTCTGGCTCACTGTATGTGGTACTGTAGAAAAATTATGTTGTTTTGGAAAGAGATAAAGGATATAATTGAGGAAATCATCTCCAAACCAATAATACTGGATCCCAAGCTGTTTTTATTTGGACTGTACCCAGAAAAACATCATTACACTAAAAATGAACGGATATTTATTAACTTGAGTTTGCTTAATGGGAAAAGATGTATATCGTTGTTTTGGAAAAAGACTCATGGACCGACTGCCAACCAATGGATCCGACAGATGTTATCTGCTCTACCTCTGGAAAAGATTTCATATGTATTAAAGGGAAAACAGGACTTGTTTGAGTGTGTCTGGAACCCCTTCATTAGGTATGTTAAGGACTTAAACATGTCAGAAGATAGTACAAGCGAATGAAAGAGGTGTGCACTGCAGTTTCTAAATTAAACAAATTCTCTTAAGATATACGTGTATACATTGTTGTATTGACACCTTGATATGGAGAAGATATATGGAGTTTGAAATAGGTTGCAATATGATCAGAATCTTGTGAGGGGCACTTTGTTTTTTGTTTGCTTTGTTTTGGCTTTTAGTATTTTGGTTTGAATACATTGCTGTATTATTTTTGTAGAATGTTAGAGTTGTGTTTGTTAAACCTGATAAAATTCAATAAAGATATTTTGGCAAAAAAAAAACATTATCCCAAATTTTAGTAGTGGTGTATGAATTGACAAGCAGAAAAATTAATTATACTAAAAACCTGGTTGCTCAGAGTTGTAGAAGGGTCTTCTTTGTAGTGAGGAATAATCTGTTGGGGCAGGTAGAGAGAGTAGGTAAACTGTGTGGGTACTTGTGTTCCTGAGGGAGACCGGGTGTGGCCGGCTGTACTGAGGGAAGTCCGACGCCGGGCAGAGAGGAGTCCAAGAACCTGTTTAAAACCCATCCACAAGGACTGAAACCTACCTCGCCCAGGGAAGGTCAACAACTAAGAAAGGAACCAAGGAGTGAGAATCATTCATCATATAATCTATGTATAATCCAGTGTAATCATTATTGTGCTATACCGCTGTTCCCCTGCTAAAGTTATTGATTAAAAGCAAAGCAAAACGTAAAATTCTGGATTCTAATTTCAAACAAACCTTTTGTTCTTGGAAGTGGAAAACTTGGTTCAATGAAACAACAGAAGTATGTGGGAGGTTTTAAACGGTTTTATTAGCTTTTGATTATAAAACAACACCCATGAGTCTTTTTCCTAGGCTCTAAAAATCGCCAGATCGATAAACAATTGCAATGCTAAATCAGGAGATGAGCTACCATTAACTTGCGCTCCCTCGTCTGCCAAACGTCCCCACTCTGGCTGCTAGGTCGGGCGAGGCACGAGGTGAAAGTTGGGTGTGGTGCAAGGATTGGAGGTAGCTAACAGTCTGGGTGAATCATCTCAACACAGCCTTAAAACTAGAACTGTCCTAGGAAACTGCTACGAGTAATACCTGAGCCATAGGATTAGTTTTGAGACCCGTTGGAGGAGAGGCTGCAGTGAGAGCGTGGCACGTGTCCTGTGCCTACCTCACTCGGGGAAGCAAAACAACAGGAATCCATGATAAGTGGCCAATAGCCTCTATAGCGCCCCCTATGTTATACTTACATTTATATCTCGGTCATACATCATCCGATCTGCACCAGATTTTTTGTGCTTGATCAATGAGCAATTATACACGCATTTGTATTGTTGTTTAACTTTTGACTCAAGTGCGCCCCCTAGATTATTCAAACAGTTATATCTCAGTGACATATCATATGATATGCACCAGATTTTTTGTACATGATGTGTGAGCACTTGTAGACACATTCTAGACACTTTTTTTTATTATTTAACTTGAGTGCGCCCCTACATTATTCCATTAGTTATATCTCAGTGATACATCATCCGATCTGAAAAAATTTTTTTGTGCTTGATCAGTGAGGACCTACAGACACTTTGGTATTGTTGATTCATGACATTACTTAAGGCCCACCCACTCAGAGAATAAACTGTCAGTTATTGAGTGACTCTTCCAGCTAGACCCTGTGTAATTTATAAAAAGGAAACTGTAACTGTTGATTATGACACAACATGTGGAAAAGCATATATGAAGTGCTCGTCAAATGTTCTCAACAAAACAGGAAGTCACAATAACTCCTGTCCGTAAAGTCGGATTTCACGTATACTTGTAAGACCTGTAGCTGTACTAGTACTGAAATGGACAGAAGGCCATGTGAAACATTCAGAAAATGTGCATCGTTGTAAATGTGTGGGGGACTGGCATGACTGCGTTTGCGATGGTGACTGGGTGGAGGGGCTGAAGCTCCTGCGGTCGCGGCATGGCCGGAGCGGTGCTTTGCTGGGTGGGCCTTAAATGTCATTCACACGTGCATTTTCGAAGCAAATGTAACTTCTCTAGTTATTTTTATTATTATTATTCTAGTTGTTTTTATGATTCCGTGCGTTTTTTGGACGCTCACTTCTCACATAGGATTAGTGCTATATGAACATATAGTATATCAAACCGTTCAGCTATTTCAGGACAATATGGCTGTTACTTTCATTATTGATGCAACTTTAACTTTTTGAGATATTTAGACTTTTCTGCCATTTTGGCTGTCATTGAAAATGAATGGAGCTCTCTATAAACAGACCAAGAGCGCCATCTGGCAGTTTGCAAAATACACTACGCATTACCCTTACTTTGGCTTAGAATCATGACACTTGGTACACTTGTCCAAATGTCCAAGATGGAGCATGCTGAAGGGGCGGGGCCAGACCTGAAAGTTTGACCTCTCGCCATACAAAATGAAATGCTAATAGTTCATAAATGAAAACTGTCTGAAACATCAAACATGCAGTGATTGTTCCACATCAGGTCCCCTGCAAGACTAAATGGTCAAATCATGACATCA
>NW_023618593.1:52577-65548 GCF_014905685.2 Nematolebias whitei
TGACATCACTTAAGCCACACCCCCTAACAACAGGAAGTGCAAAGTTTGACATTTAACATCCCAAGCTGACCCCTGTGATCTAATCAGCATGACAGTGTGTCCAGTGACCGAAGACATGTTGGTGTAACTTGCTTTCTAACACTGACAGTTTTGGGTGGAGCATGTGGGCGGCATGGCGTGGCGAAGTAAAACGTAACGCCGTCGCAATACGTTTGGCTCTAAAATCCACCGATTTGAGCCAAGGTGCCTCAAAATCAGTATGATCGATCATTATCCACCCCTTGAACAGGCATCCATGATAAGTGGCCAATAGCCTCCACAGCGCCCACTAGCACCACCTGCCACTTTTCAAAATACCCTACATTAACCTTAGTTTATCGTAGAAACATGAAATTTGGTACACTTCCCCAATTCCACAAGATGCACAAAAAACCCTCTGGCACCAACGTTGTACGATAAACAGAAAAGGTGGCCATTTTGGAATCCTGACCAAATTTTCACACCTATTTGGCAGTTTAGAGCCTGCACATTTTTCGTTCAATCCTTTTCAAACTTAGTCATTTTGGTAAAGACACATGGGGGACGAAAACTTATCTAAACAGTGCATTTCTGAGCATGCTGAAGGGGCGGGGCCAGACCTCAACGTTTGACATCTCGCGATGAAAAGGGAAAAGCTAATAACTCCTAAAGGAAAACTGTCTGAGACATGAAACCTTCAGTGATTGATCCACATTCCATCCCCTGCAAGACTGAATGGTCAAATAATGACATCACTTAAGCCACGCCCCTGACAACAGGAAGTGTAAAGTTTTACGTTGAACACCCCAAGCTGACCCCTTTGATCTAATCAGCATGATAGTGTGTCCAGTGACCGAACATGTTGGTGTAACTTGCTTTCCAACACTGACAGTTCTGGGTGGAGCATGTGGTGCTGAAGCTCTTGCCGTCGCGGCAAGGCCGAAGCGGTGCTTTGCTGGGAGGGCCTTAAATGGCATTTACACGTGCATTTTTGAAGGAAATGCAACTTCTCTAGTTCTTCATGATTCCTCCACAGAGTGGTACCAGCAGAGCTCAGAGGTTCCCAGTGCTCAGTCTGCCCAGTAGCTTCAAACACAGCTGGACTCCATATTTATGGTGCGGTCATGTACAACAAGTACTTTTCCAAGGGTTGTGTTCACTGTCATCTCCATGCTGCACTTTGTAGACCAGTGGACTGTCAGGCTGTCCAACATGTAGACCACTCACTTTTGTGAAGAACGAGCTGAAGAAGATCCAGAAGGTTCTGAGCCCAGATTACCCAGAATGCTTAGAGAGTCAGAGGGAGGATGAGGAGGTGTTGGAGGGTGAGGATGAAGAGCAGAGGAGGAGCAGAGAGGCATTGATGAAGATCACAGTTTACTTCCTGAGGAGGATAAAACAGGAGGAGGTCTGCAGAGCAGTAAGAGGATTTCTATAAACATTTAACTTTTGAGATTTCATTGTTGAGAGGAATTTATTCTTTAATTAATGAATTTATGTATTTCGTTTGTTCAGGACAAGTTGCAGCAGTTTCTCATCATAACCTTAAATGTTGTGTGAAGAAGAGGTTCCAGTGTGTGTTTGAGGCATAGGCGTCGCAACCATTATATATGAAGGGGACAAGTCCCCCCCCCACATTCAAAAAACGTTCATTTGGACACCCCCCCCACTTTTACTATGAAATATTAGTTCAGGCGGCGCAGTTTCTCTTTATTCGTGAACAAATCCATTCCACTTGATTAATAGGAGAATACTCAAGCTACTAAAACTCCACTCCAGGTTTTCCTGGTTACCTCCAGGTTACCTCCACCTCCACAGAGCAGAAACTGTGCAGGCAGCAGCTGCTGAGTCTCCTGCTTCGGCAGAAAATGCGCACAGGTGCAGGAGATGGAGACACCTCTATAATACACCTCTGTGTTGCTCACTCGCCAGTTTAGCAGCTTAGTGCGGACAGTAGTTGACCAGGGGGGTTGATCATCAACATATATTCATGTTAGGAGGATGCTTGAGTGCAGCACTACGTCTGTAGCATCTTAGCAGTAATTGTGACACTGTAAGACGCTGCAGGTGTAAGAGACATGGTGTGTTCAGGTGCATTAAAGTTGAAATGTCTTTAAAACCCCACACCTTCTTGTCCTCAATCTTCACGAGAAACATCATTTAGATGAGTAGTGTTGAACACAAGTAAAAAAGTCCAGTGGTGATGTTTTTTATTTCTCTATAAAACACAAATAGTGCCGACCTGACGCTCTGTATTAAAGTGTATTAATGTTAAAATGTCTTTAAAATCCACAGCCAATCAGATCCCTGCTGAGTGTGTTGGCATGGTGACAGAGGTCAGAGGCTTCACTGACCCACAGAAGGGGGAGTACTTCAGGAAGAAGTTCAGAGATGAGGAGCAGGCCAGCAGGATCATCTCCCACATCAAGACATCACGAAGCCACTACATCATGTGCCACATCCCAGTCTTCTGCTGGATCACTGCTACAGTTCTGGAGGACGTATTGAAAAGCAGAAAGGGAGGAGAGCTGCCCAACACCATGACTGAGATGTACACCCACTTCCTGCTGGTTCACACCAAAGTCAAGAAGGTCACGTATGATGGAGGAGCTGAGACAGATCCACTCTGGAGTCCAGAGAGCAGGAAGATGATTAAGACTCTGGGAAAAGTGGCTTTTGAGCAGCTGCAGAAAGGAAACCTGATCTATGAATCAGACCTGACAGAGTGTGGCATCGATATCAGAGGAGCCTCAGTGCACTCAGGAGTGTTCACACAGATCTTTAAAGAGGAGAGAGGCCTGTACCAGGACAACGTGTTCTGCTTCGTCCATCTGAGTGTTCAGGAGTTTCTGGCTGCTCTTTATGTCCATCTGACCTTCATCAACTCTGGGCTCAATCTGTTGGGAGAACATCAAACAAAATCCAAGAGGTCTTTAACTTCGAAGAAACCAAAACTAAAATATCTCCACCTTTGTGCTGTGTACCAGGCCTTACAGACTCCAAATGGACACCTGGACTTGTTCCTCCGGTTCCTCCTGGTTCTTTCACTGCAGACCAATCAGACTCTCCTAGTCCTCCTCCTCCTACGAGGCCTGCTGACACAGACAGAAATGAGCTCAAAGACCAATCAGGAAACAGTCCAGTTCATCACAAATCTGATCAGTAAGAATCTTTTTTTATTTTTTTATTTCAGTTTATTTATATAGCGCCAAATCACAACAAAGTTGTCTCAAGGCACTTTACAGAAACATTCACATACATAAAAGCCAATTAGTAGTTCTCTATCTAAGGAATCCAGCAGACAAGATGAATCTTGGCTTCGATGCAGTCTCCCATCTTGAGCAAGCACAGTGGCAACAGTGGAAAGGAAAAACTCCCTTTTAAAAGGAAGAAACCTCCAGCAGAACCAGGCTCAGGGCAAGCGGCCATCTGCTTTGACTGGCTGGTTGAGAGGACAGGGAGGAGAGACAGACGAACACAGAATGGTAGGTCCAGGTACAAGTCCAGGTGTATCTGAAAGACAAAAAAACACATGTTAAGGATAGAAAAAATAATTACAAATACAAAACAGGTTGAGCAGAGTAACTAAGACAGAAGTAGAGTGAAAATTGTGGTCAGTTTGTCCTCCAGCAGTCTAAGCCTATAGCAGCATAACTAAGGGACAGCTCAGGAAACCCAAGCCGACCCTAACTATAGGATTTAGCAAAAAGGAAAGTCTTAAGCCTAGTTTTAAAACTGGATAATGTGTCAGCCTCACGGACAGAGATTGGAAGTTGGTTCCACAAGAGAGGAGACTGATAACTAAAAGATCTGCCTCCCATTCTGTTTTTGTAAATTCTAGGAACCACAAGAAAACCAGCAGTCTGAGAGCGAAGTGCTCTGTTGGGAAAATATGGAACAGTAAGATCTGTAATATAAGATGGAGCCAGGTTGTTGAGAGCTTTGTAAGTTAGAAGTAAGATTTTGAATTTTATTCTGGACTTCACAGGGAGCCAATGGAGAGAAGCTAAAACTGGAGAAATATGATCTCTCCTACTAACTCGGGTTAAGACTCTGGCAGCAGCATTTTGGAGCAACTGAAGACGTTATAAAGAAGTATTTGGACATCCAGATAATAAACCATTGCAATAGTCCAATCTAGATGTGACAAATGCATGGACCAGTTTTTCAGCATCATTTTTAGATAAGATGTTTCTAATTTTAGTGATATTACGCAGGTGGAAGAAGGCAGTTCTAGTAACATTTTTAATGTGGGGGATAAAAGACATGTCCTGATCAAAAATAACACCAAGATTTTTAACATTAGAGCTGGAGGACAGATTAATGCCATCTAAGGAGGGAGAAAGACTGAAAAATTCATTCCTAAGGTGCTCAGGTCCAAAGACCAAAACCTCAGTTTTGTCTGTGTTCAACAGGAGAAAATTAAGGGTCATCCAGGTTTTTATGTCTAAGTAGCTGATATGAATCATTGGGTTCAATAGACAAATATAATTGTGTGTCATCAGCATAACAATGAAAATTCATCCCATGCTGTTTAATAACTTTACCTAATGGAAGCATATATAAAGTAAAGAGTATTGGCCCAAGCACTGAGACCTGAGAAACTCCATGACTAACTTTGGTGTATGAAGAAGATTTATTATTTACATTTACAAACTGGAATCTATCAGATAGATATGATTTAAACCACTTTAGAGCCATTCCTGTAATCCCAATATCATATTCAAGCCTCTGTAGTAAAATATTGTGATCAACTGTATCAAATGCAGCACTGAGGTCTAACAGGACCAGTATAGACTCAAGTCCATTGTCTGAGGCCATGAGAATATCATTAGTGACTTTTACTAGTGCTGTTTCTGTGCTATGATGAGCTCTAAACCCTGACTGAAACTCTTCAAACAGATTATTTCTTTGTAGATGTTCACGCAACTGACCTGCAACTATTTTCTCTAGAATTTTTTAGATGAACGTTAGATTAGATTAGGTCTGTAGTTGGTCAGAATTTCTGAATCAACTAGATGATCTAAGTCACTGTTCTCTGATGCATTACTCTGCAAGACAGAGGAAAACATTGATGGAAGAGATCGTTTAAATTTGGTTATAGCATTTTCTGATAAGCACCTGCTGAGATGAAATTTACTCTCAGTGACTGTGTAGTCATTTAATGTAAACTCAAAGGTTATTAAAAAATGTTCGGACAGAATAGGATTTTGAGGAACTATTACCAAGTCCTTAATCTCTACAGCATAGGTCAGAACTAAATCAAGAGTGTGATGATAAGAATGAGTAGATGTGCGGATGTTTTTGTTAGGCCTGTGCCGTTTGAGTGTACTCACCCTGCAATTGCTGAGTGCTGGTGACGGAGTTCCTGAGCAACCACCTGCCTTCAATCTGGTTAATGAGTCCAGCTGCTACTCAAGCCTTGGAGGAGGTTCCAGTCTTCGCTGAATCATTCAGTCACCTTGGGCAAAACCAGGACTCACCTCCAAGAACCAAGACTTGACGAATCATCTCCAAACTGGACTCATTCCCTGTGGAACTCTATCTCCCAGCCGGACACTCTTCCATCAGCCGCCACCTGCAAGATACTAATCAAGATACCTGGAAAATACAAGGATTCACTCACCCAACAGACACTTCGCCTTCCTCCCTGAGTCTGCCTTCGAAGATCCAGCTGTAAGAGAAAGATTCATTTATCCAAAACAGCTACAATATTCCCCTACCCATCATTAATCTGTCTTCCCCTTTTTCCCCCCTTCCAGGAACTCAGATTTCCTTTACCCCAGCACTGTAAATAAACTCACTGAACTTTATTCCGTGTCTGTAATCCTTCTCAGCCCTGGTCTGAATTTGAGTACCATTTCTGTGATTATTCATGACAGTTTTGGGTAAAACCAAATGAGTCTATGAAAGTATTAAAGGCTATGCTTAAGCTATCATTCTCAACATACACATGAATATTGAAATCACCCATTATGATTATTTTATCAGTATTTAATAGTAAGTCAGTTAATAATTCTGAGAATTCAGACAAAAACTGAGAGTAAGCGCCTGGTGGACGATATATAACAACTAGTAAAAGTGGCTTTTCTGATTTCCATTTTGGATGAGAAAGACTGAGGGACAGTGACTCAAAGGCATCATAAGTAATAACTGATTTGGCATTAATCAATAATCCTGACTGAAAAATAGAAGCTACTCCTCCACCTCGGCCAGTTGTTTTAGGAACATGAAAATTTAAATAATTAACAGGAGTGGATTCATTTATACTAACAAAATCCTCCTGTTGTAGCCAAGTTTATGTCAGACAGAACAAATCAATAAGATGATCAGTTATCAGTTCATTAACTAACAGGGATTTAGAGGAAAGAGATCTGATGTTCAATAATCCACATTTAATGATTTTATGATTTTGCTCTGGTAAAGTAACTGTGTTTATTTTAATCAGATTTTTATGGTTTATATTTTTAGAGTTGATTTTTTGTTTATTTAATTTGAGCCATGGGCGAGTTGACACTGTTTCAATGTGGGAGGAGGAGGAGGAGAAGAGGAGAAGCAACAGAGAGGTGTGGAGGACTACAACTCTGCTTCCTGTACTGGACCCTGGGTTGTCAATAATTTGGGGGATAAACAAAATCAGCCATATTTCTAGAAAGAAGAGCGGCTCTGTCCAAAGTGGGATGGATGCCATCTCTCCGCATCAGACCAGGTTTTGCCCTGAAAGAACTCCAGTTATCTATGTAGCCCACGTCATTGTCAGAAAACCACCTGGACACCCAGCGGTTAAACGACGACATACGGCTAAACATGTCATCGCTGGTCAGGTTGGGGAGGGAGCCGGAGAAAACTACGGAGTCCGACATGGTTTTAGCCAAGTCACACACCGAAGCAACATTAATTTTAGTGACCTCCGATTGGCGTAACTGGGTGTCATTACTGCCGACGTGAATAACAATCTTACTGTATTTAACCTTAGCCTTAGTCAGCAGTTTCAGATAAGATTCTATGTCACCCGCTCTGGCCCCCGGAATACATTTGACTATGGCCGCTGGAGTCCCTAAAACCACGTTTCGGACTATGGAGCTTCCAATAACCAGGGTCTGCTTCTCAGCGGGTGTGTCACAGAGTGAGGAAAATCTATTAGAAATGTGAACAGGTCGGTGGTGAACTGGGGGCTTAGCCTTGTAGTATGCTAAAAGGCTAGGTTAGCTTCGAGCTCCACTACAGTCATATTTTAATAACGGGTTCTCTCTTTTTCGAGCTACTTGACAGATATGTGACAGAGGTACCGTGTTGTCGATGGTTTAATATGACATGAGACGTTAATTTTCTTTGACCCATCAAAATAAATGTGGTCATTTATTAACAGAATCAAAATTTAACATCAAAACATTGTACACTTGATTATACTGATCGGCTCTGATTAATAAAACTTGGCACGTTTTACTTAATAAAAACAACAGACATTTCTGAATATATCTGGATTAATTACTGGCAAGATAGAAGAGTTTTAAAGATGGGAAATGAAGGAGTTTAAATGGAGAGAAAAGATGGATGAGGATGTATGACTGTAGACCAGAACAACACGCTCCTGTCAAGCGCAGCTCGCTGTGGTACACTTGTAGTGAAGCCAGTGACGACTCTTTACCTTTGCGGAGAATGGGTCAGCTGCGGTCAAGAGGTCCCTGGCACGCTACCTTTCAGCGTCTCCTCAGGGCGGCTGCGACTCGGCAGAAGTCGTGAGATAATCCATTCCACAGAACAAACTTCCTTAGCAGTTATAGGGCATTCGCCAGGTAGAGCCACAGCGAGGCGTCGTGGCTCCTGCAGAGATGGATGACTCCATCAGCCTGGAAAACTGAGTCCGAAGTTCCACTCAGCAGTGGAAAAACTCCAGGACTCCAGAACTACTCCACAGTACTCCAAGAGACTCAGAAGAACTCCGAGGAACTCCAGCCGAACTCCATCAGAACCAGAAGAACTAACGGAACTCACGGAACTCCATCAGATCCAGAAGAACTAACTGAACTCCGAGGAACCTTTAAAGAGTTCTACTTCCGGTCACTTTTAGGAAGTCCTGATTGGTTGAAGGAACCAACAGGGGTGTGGTTTTAGTGACGTCAGAGGGTCATTACAAGTCGAGAAAACATCAGAAATGTTTAGGAACGGTTAGTTACAGACGAGAAAATATTTTGGAGAAATGACAGACTTACAGGTGCCAGTTTTCTTATTTACTGTCTGAGAGGTTTAAAAACACGACAGCTCGTTCCAATAACTTGTTTTCGACTGTCTCCGACTTTTGACCGGCATCACTCTTCTCATTTCAGACAGAAGATCAAAAATGCATATTTACTTTGTAAAATAGACATTTAACTTGATTTCTACTTTGAATGAGGATTAAAAAAATCATTAATACTGTTTCACAGTTGATTTAAAATGAGTGGTTCACGTCAACATTTAAAAATGGTATGAACTAAACACACTTTTGATTATCAAGACATTGTAAAATAGTAATGATAATATAAAAAGAGAGTGTTCTTTCAATTGATTAGTTCAGGATACAATTAGAAAGTCTCTGGATGAGCTAATTTGTATTTCTGGATTCAAATCAATGAAATAACAGTTCCTGTCCCATGAAGGTCTTCAGAGGCAGGTTTGATCGGAGGCCTAGTTCACTACAGTCCCCCCTTTGGAAATCATCGCCTGTCCATGGGGATGAATTCCAACATGAACTTACGCCTCCGAATGTCCTTGAGCTTGATGTAATCCAGCAAGAGGAAAACAAAAGTCAAAGAAGGTAATCCCACAATGGTTTAGGTAATTCCACAATGTTGTTGGTAATTCCATTGTAGCAATGCTTTAACCCCTTGGAAACAAAGTCTGTAATCCATTGGAAAAAGTCATATATTCCACAACGATAAATCCACAACGATTGGAGGTGTTGATTGATCAGCATGCAGATGGGTTTCCTCGATTGAACTGTAGAGGCGACCACTGGATGAAGATTGGAGACCCACGTTGGAGTTGTAGGTCCCTTCAGCGAAGGTTGCTGCTGGTGGTTCCCAGTGGGTGCCATTCTGGTTCTATGTGTTATGCATTTATGTGGTTTTAGTTGGACTTATGAGTGGGATTTTACATAAGACCTTAACCTATATGCATCTGGTGTGTAAGCTATCATGGTGTAGATCAGTTAAAGTTACCAGTTTAAAGGGAGGGTCATGCTGAAAAATTTTCATATAGGGATTTATACCTATAGAAGGGCATTCCAAACTATTTTTCCATTCCTAACTTGGTTTAAGTTAGATTTGCATGGCAAAATATAGTTTGGTTCAATTGTCTGTTGTCCTTTTAGACGAACGACTTGAGGTTTGGTTTTTGGTTTTCCCCTAAATGTTTTGGAGTCTATGGCGAGACTCAACTGAAGGATTAGCTCGCCCCCCCCGAATAAGATCGTTCGACTAGGTTCGGCTTAAGCGTTGTGAGACCAATGTAGATTATGGTACTTAAGGTAGCATTAATCTACATTGACTCTGCAAAGATTGCATGAACAATCCACAAATGAACTGCATGTTGGCATAGTTAAAGTCCTCTTAGTCTCTAACTTAAATACACACAAAATTCATGCTTTCTTGGGGTGTTCAGAAACAATACCAAAAACCAATTAAACGATGTCTCAACATCGACAAAAACGGTGACTAAGCAACCAGTAAAACAACGTTTCAACATTGACAAAAGTAGTGATTAAGCAACTAGAAAACAACGTTTCGGTGCGTCACTCACTCTGAATGTCAGATTTGATCACGTTATCGCGTCTGGTAACATTACCCTAACTAACGTCACCCCCTTCGGTCATGGGGGACCACGAACATGGGTGAGGACGTTGCTCCATGAGCTAAAGTTAGGTTGCCCTTGAGTAGTTTTTGCTGATTGCGCAGCTGAAAGAGGACTTTAAGGTCTGGATTGGAATCCAGGTCTGCTTCGGACGAAGTGCATTTCCCTGGGTCAGTCAAATACAGCATCATCGAGTTTATTGCAGGATCCAACTTCGGAAGTTGGATGATGTCTGGGTCAGTCAGCATGGGTTGTACAGAGACTGTGTTGTCAGCCAGCTTGGCTGTAGCCTGTGCACGTGTGACTGCCATTACCTCGGCTGTAGGTTGTACTGACAGGGTTGCGAGCAGCCTGGAGGGGTCAGAGGATCTCTGAGGGCCGTCCACTTCTCCGTCCTTGATAGCTGGTTTATCTGTCCCCGACGACAGTACAGCATCTTTGGAGTGGGATCCTTGGATCTCTACACTTTGAACTACCAATGGTAGGTAGTATTCGGTGGGCCCTGACCATTTCAGCTCGCAGAGGAGGCTGTGTAATTCAGTCAGAGTCGGGTTCACCGGTTGGGAGTTTTCAGTTCCACATGCCTTTGAAGGACTTACCGGGACTGTGTTCTCTGTCGAGAGGTCCTCGGTGCCTTCTGCAGTGCCTGCTGTTGGGCAGTCTGTGATTGTCTCAGGATGCATGAGTATTGGCAGGGGTTTGCTCACTCTAGCCCACATTGTCTGTGTACCATAATCTATAATCGCGTCAAAGCGATTTATAAAATCCTGGCCAACCAAAAATGGGAATGAGTCAACCATAGACACATATACCAGGTGGTATAGTGTCATCTCGCCAACCTGCATGTGAACCATAGCTCTAGCTGTCAGGGTTGTCCCCGTCTCTGCGAGGTCCTGCAGTCCTATAGCACATTCTTTGAGAGTTATTCCCCTGTGAACACCGTTAGCGGCAGTCCTGAGCTCCTCGAACAGTTTAGCTGACATAATAGTCATGTCGGCTCCACCATCTAGTAGGGCTTCATGTGTGACGACCCCTTCAAGTGTGATCGACAGGTAAGCTTTATTAGCGACCCCCTTTCTGATCAGGTTACACAGGAACCTTGTAGGTTTTAGCCAATGTTTCTTCTTACGTTCACCTTTACCTGTGTAATCCTGGTGTTTCCGAACCATTGGTGCAGTTGCTGCTGCTCCTGAGAGTTCAGCTTTTGACGGACCTCCGTCATTGATGTATGAGATTACCCACTCACCGTGTGTTGAGGGGCTCTCATTGTTTGTAACAACAAGGTCCTGGTGGCTGTTCATGACAGCGGCAATGTTGTTGTTTGTGTCCGTTAACACAGCTATTGCTGCTGCTGAGGTTTCAGTTTGTGACGGGTTACCGTTGGTGATGTGTGATTGTACCCCCCCCCCCCCCATCTCAGGTGAGGGCGCGTCAGAGTTTACAACAACAGCATCATGGTGACTGTCTGTGACAGTTGTTGTCTGTGTGCTCCGACTTATCAGCAATGATATCGCCAAACAAATCGTTAGGTTGTTTTTCTGTGGCAACACCATCCAACAAGTCCAACAACCGATGCACCCTGTCTGTCTCATCAGAGCTCAGAGGATTGCGGTTCTTTTTCTGGACCTGCTGCTGTTTCTTTTTCGTCTTAGGCTGTTCAGCCCGACGGGGTGGGAAACAGTACCCCCCCTTTGGTGTTCCCGGTGGGATCCCTGGTTGTATGGGTCACTTTTGGTGCCATACTTTTTACCCTTAGGGCATTCACCCCCCTTCTGGTACGATTGTTCATCCTCTGGTTCCTTGGGAAACCATTTAGGATCTCGTCTGGACCAGGGGGCACTCACCTGTTGTGGTTTGGCTGCTGGGAAACCTCGTTTCCTCTCGCCTTTTTTGGGAGGGGGAGTCGAAGCTCTCGTCCCTTCTAATTCTAATGACTGGGCAAGAATCCTCTCACCTGGGTACACCTCAAAGGGTGTTTTGGCCTGTGAACGTGCTTCAAAAACATTTATAGCACAACTTTTTATCTCACTGATGGATTTCTCTTTGAAATTAGCCATCATTTGCACTGACATCCTTATGTCAGGGTGGAGATTTTTGCTGAACACGTACTTAAAAGGTTCCTCTTCCTCCATGTTGGCCTTGTTCCTGTAACCAAAATAAGCCTACAAAATCCTGAAATAATATGCCCTGGGGTGCTCATTCTTACCTTGTACGACCTTGCCGGCGGCTGGATACCCGCCAGGTCCCGTGCAAGGTGAATACTCTTTCATAAGAGCAGCACATAGCAGGCAGTAATCCTTTCTTGTGGCATCAGGTTGACGCTCTATGAAGGAAAACACCGTCCTGGATGAAGTGAGCCTGATCAAACCTACTTTATCCTCAACTGTAGCATTGGGATAGCTTCTTAATTGGAAGTCAAGGTTGTCCAGATAGGCCTTAGTGTCAGTTGAACCCAACGGCCCTGGCTCAAATCAAATAACATATTTTGCAATTTTGTGCAAATCCGAAATTGGGAGCAAAGGCTTTATTATCGGTATCGTAGGAATCAAAATGGCACGTAGAGGTGTGTCGCTAGACTCATGTAGAGGGGACGGAATGGGATTAAGAGTGTAGTATTCAATATATGCATGAGATATATTCATAAATTAAACGGATTCTTTCATTTTTCTGGACTGTATAAAACGTGCATTGAATTTAATAAAATGTGGACGTGAGACGTTAATTATCTTTGACCCATCAAAATGAATGCGGTCATTTATTAACAGAATAAGTTTAACACATCACACCTTTACATTAATTGGCAAGAATTGAAAATAACGACAGCTTATTAATCAGTTTTACAGGAGTGGTAAACAATGCGGCAATTGTTTTCTCACTATCAGCAGAACAGCAGACGTCAAATCACACGGCGGTGATTGAAAACTTTGCTTCAGATATTTCTAAAATTATCTGTAATGATTTTAGCAGATAGAAGAATTTTAAAGATGGAAAGATGAAGTTTATTTACAGAGAGATGTGTGAGGGAATTTGTCTGTTTTAACCAGAACCGCACGCTCCTTTGGACCAGCTTATTCCAACGGTACACTTTCGGTTGAAGATCGACTTTTTACCTTTTCTGAAGA
>NW_023618593.1:65648-68093 GCF_014905685.2 Nematolebias whitei
TGACATCACTTAAGCCACACCCCCTAACAACAGGAAGTGCAAAGTTTTACATTTAACATCCCAAGCTGACCCCTGTGATCTAATCAGCATGAGAGTGTGTCCAGTGACCGAAGACATTGGTGTAATTTGCTTTCTAACACTGACAGTTTTGGGTGCAGCATGTGGGCGGCGTGGCGTGGCGAAGTAAAACGTAACGCAGTCGCAATACGTTTGGCTCTAAAATCCACCGATTTGAGCCGAGGTGCCTCAAAATCAGTATGATCGATCATTATCCACCCCTTGAACAGGATCCATGATAAATTGCCAATAGCCTCCGCAGCGCCCACTAGCGCCACCTGCCACTTTTCAAAATACCCTACATTAACCTTAGTTTATCGTAGAAACACAAAATTTGGTACACTTCCCCAATTCCACAAGATGCACAAAAAACCCTCTGGCACCAACGTTGTACGATAAACAGAAAAGGTGGCCATTTTGGAATCCTGACCAAATTTTCACACCTATTTGGCGGTTTATAGCCTGCACATTTTTCACTCAATCTTTTTCAAACTTAGTCATTTTGGTCAAGGGGCATGGGGGACGAAAACTTATCTAAACGGCACATTTCTGATCATGCAGAAGGGGCGGGGCCAGACCTCAAAATTTGACATCTCGCCATGAAAAACGAAAAGCTAATATCTCCTACACGAAAACTATCTGAGACATCAAGCCTTCAGTGATTGATCCACAGCCTGTCCCCTGCAAGACTGAATGGTCAAATCATGACATCACTTAAGCCACACCCCTGACAACAAGAAGTGTAAAGTTTAATGTTGAACACCCCAAGCTGACCCCTGTGATCTAATCACCATGAGAGTGGGTCCACTGACCGAACATGTTGGTGTAACTTGCTTTCTAACACTGACAGTTTTGGGTGGAGCATGTGGGCGGCGTGGCGTGGCGAAGTATAACGTAATGCCGTCGCAATACGTTTGGCTCTAAATTCCACAGATTTGAGCCGAGGTGCACCAAAATCACTATGATCGATCATTATCCACCCCTTGAACAGGAATCCATGATAAGTGGCCAATAGCCTCTATAGCGCCCCCTACGTGATACTTACATTTATATCTCAGTCATACATCATCCGATCTGCACCAGATTTTTTGTGCTTGATCAGTGAGCAATTATACACAAATTTGTTTAGTTGTTTAACTTTTGACTCAAGTGCGCCCCCTACATTATTCAAACAGTTATATCTCAGTGACATATCATCTGATATGCACCAGATTTTTTGTGCATGATGTGTGAGCAGTTGTACACACATTCTACAGACTTTTTTGTTTTTGTTTAACATTTGACTCGAGTGCGCCCCCTACATTATTCTAGTAGTAATATCTCAGTGATACATCATCCGATCTGAACAGATTATTTTTTGCTTGATCAGTGAACACCTACAGACACTTTGGTATTGTAGATTCATGACATTACTTAAGGCCCACCCACTCAGAGAATAAACTGTCAGTTATTGAGTGACTCTTCCAGCTAGACCCTGTGTAATTTATAAAAAGGAAACTAACTGTTTATTATGACAAGACATGTGGAAAAGCATATTTGAAGTGCTCGTCAAAAGTTTGTAACAAAACAGGAAGTCGCAATAACTCCTGTCTGGAAAGTCGGATTTCACGTATACTTGTAAGACCTTTAGCTATACTAGTACTGAAATGGACAGAAGGCCATGTCAAACATTCAGGAGATGCGCATCGTGGTGAACGTGTGGGGGACTGGCATGACAGCGTTCGCGATGGCGACTGGGTGGAGGGGCTGAAGCTCCTGCGGTAGCGGCATAGCTGGAGCGGTGCTTTGCTGGGAGGGCCTTAAATGGCATTCACACGTGCATTTTCGAAGGAAATGCAACTTCTCTAGTTGTGTGAATGCCATCAAGGCATTCACAGTATTGCTTTTCTGTTTATATTTATTATTTTTATTCTAGTTGTTTTTATGATTCTGTACGTTTTTTGGAAGCTATCTACTCCCACAGGTTTAGTGCTATATGAACATATCATATATCAAACCGTTCAGTTTTTTTGAGGACAAAATGGCTATGACTTTTTTTATTGATGCAGCTTTAACTTTTGGAGATATTTAGACTTTTCTGCCATTTTGGATGTCATTGAAAATGAATGGAGCTCTCTATAAACAGACCAAGAGCGCCATCTGGCAGTTTGCAAAATACACTACGCATTACCCTTACTTTGGCCTAGAAGCATGACACTTGGTACACTTGTCCAAATGTCCAAGATGGAGCATGCTGAAGGGGCGGGGCCAGACCTGAAAATTTGACCTCTCGCCATGATAAATGAAATGCTAATAGTTCATAAATGAAAACTGTCTGAGACATGAAACCTTCAGTGATTGATCCACATCAGGTCCCCTGCAAGACTAAATGGTCAAATCATGACATCA
>NW_023618593.1:68193-68958 GCF_014905685.2 Nematolebias whitei
CACCTTATCCACAAAGTCCATGGTGTTCTGTATGTGGTGTTCTGAGCTGCCAACTAAAGGGATGAGTACAGGCGCCAGGTATTTGGAAACATTGTAAGGTTGATCCACTTTGTGAAGGTGCTATTTAAGAGACTGAGCTGAAAACAGCACGTCAGACTGAGGAAGTCTCTTGGATGAGAGACGAAACGTCCAGAGGACCAGATTGAACTTTTTTGGACAATCATTAGTTGGACGCAGTATTTTTTATTTTTGTACATTTTTCACTTCTTACTTTTCCTATTAAACTTTTTTTTTTCTTAAGTGGTGTCCTTGAACATTAAATTTCCTAAAAATTTTTTACAATGTTAAGTTCATATAGTGTTTGTTTAAATTCATACTGGAAGTTGAGAAGAATTTCCATATGCATTTGATCTTTAATGGATCCTAAGAAAAGATTACCAGAATATGCTCAACTGTTATTATGTTATAATTTTTTTGGTTCTAGGATGAAGTAAGACAAAAACAGTCAAAAATTCAGAAAAGACAGTTGTCTGTTATCAGTTATCATTTAGCAGTTATGGTTTATCGTCCATACAACTGTGGCCTGAGAGATTCAGCTGAAAGTCCTGGTGCACCTTTTATTTGAACCTGCAGAGATTTGAACAGCTGATCTGAAGCAAACAGGCAGGAGTTCACCTGAACTGACCACTCCTGCTGTGTTTGATGGTCTCCTCCTTTGCCATCCATCCATCCATCCATCCATCCATCCATCCATCCATCCATCCA
>NW_023618593.1:68968-72308 GCF_014905685.2 Nematolebias whitei
ATCCATCCATCCATCCATCCATCCATCCATCCATCCATCCATCCATCATCTTCTGCTTCAGGGTTGTGGGAGCAGCATCTTTACCAGGGAGGCACAGACATCAACAGCCACCTCTTCAACTCTTCTAGGACCCCATGTTGTTCACAGACCAACTGACTATTTAATAAGTAATATCCTGATGCATGCTCAATAATCCAGGTAGAAAAATCTAAAAAGTTAAGTCTGGTCCTCTGGACATTCACAAAACAAACAATACAGTTTATAATAAATAAACAATAAATGTTTTTTGTTTGTTTTGTTTTTTGAATGTCCAGAGGACCAGACTTAACTTTTTTAGATTAATAAGTAATAAATTTATGTTTTTAAATTTAATGAAAGACAAATCTTTAAAATTCAAGGACAAAATTTAACCTAATTGTTTTCAAGTCTGTAGCTTATTGTAAAAGCAGTTTCAAAGATTACAGCACAGTGGGATGTTTTGCAATTTTAACATGAACCTTGTGCATATCTGCAAATAATAAAAGTGAAGATATTTTTAATACATCTTTATTGTAAAAATCTATACTAAATTGAAAAACACATGGATTTAAAGCAGGCAGGGAAGGCAGTAAGGTAGGATTATGAATCAGGTTTAAAAGTTACAGCTCATGAGGTACTCCATTAGAGCATGACATCTCTTCCACAACACCTTGAGACAAAACCTTCAGGGTGTTGTTCTTCTAATACGTTTAGTGGTGGCTAGTAAGTAGCTTAAGGGAGCACTACCGCCACCAGGTGGTAAGACGAGTTGGATTCTAGTCCCCACCTACAGAGCTGGTCCAGAAATGTACATGGAAACGCAACAGACCCGAGCCGATCTGAACCAACCCGAACTGATCTGATCCGCACTGTGACAGTGGTAAAGGGGCATAAATGAACACTGAGATAGGCCTGGTTCTTGTATCTGTTAGAAATAAGCACATTAAGTAACACTGCCAGACGGAGGCATTTACTTAGAATATTCATGCATTGGGGTAAAGCCTACAATTAGGTGCCCATTCATTTGAAGAAGTTGGCTTATAACAGTACTGTTGAGTGGACCCAGTGCTAAAATAGTGTGTGAAACTCACTGCTCAATTGAGTACAAATATTTACCTGTTAAAATCTCTGAAGTTGGCAACTGTTTAACCAGATAAGTGCTGAACAGTGAATAACCATGGCAGATGTGACAGAAAAGAATGTTGATCCTTGTGTGATGGATTGGTTAGAGAAAGCGTTGACGCTGCTCACAGAATTCTTAAATCCATATGGTGAACAGGTGGACTGCATGAACTCAAGAGAGTTATTGGACGAGCTGAAGGATGTTGCAGAGAGTGTGACCTCTACAGCCAGAACAAAGTCAAGCTATGACCAGCTGGCTAAATTGGCGCTCTTATTGAAAGCAACATTCTATGCTATGGTAAACAAGGCTGACGACCTTGCAATAAGGTTAAACAGCGAAAAAGAGGAGTACCTCAAACTCATGGCACAGTCTAAATTAGATCAGGAGACCCGTGCGAATGAGTTACAATGTGACAGAGAGCTCTCACAAGCTCAGCTGCCGTTACAAGCTCACTCATATGGGGAGAAGATGAGGGAAAGAGAGGTTAAGTACCAAACACAGCGTTCAGACAACGATACGCTACAACAACAGTTGCAGCTCACATCAAAAGCTCTGAACGAGTGCAGATTGGAAAAGGAGGTGTTAGTCCAACAAGGCGTGCATTTACAAAGTGAATGTCATACATCACAGGAACACTTGAAAGCCTGTGAGGCAAAACTAGCTGTAGCAACAAATGAGATTTCTGAGGTGGGGCGAGGTTGTCTGGAACTCAAAGCCGAACAAGGTCAGAGTCCAGGTCACCCACCACCACCTCAGAAGGATTTTGCTGCACCTCCTGCTCTTGTAGTGAACTAGACCTAAGGTCAAGACCTTGACCTTAAGAACCATTTGGGACAGAACTGTCATTTCATTGATTTGAATCCAGAAATACAGGTTGACCCATCCTGAGACTTTCTTTCTTGAATTAATCAAGTGGAAAAAGACAATTCTCTATGATCATTACTATTTTACAAATGTTTTGATAATCAAATTGAGTTAGTTCAAACAATGTTTACATGTTGAAGTGAACTAATCATTTTAATTAACTGTGAAACAGTATAATGATTGTTAATCCTCATTCAAAGTGAAATCAAGTTGGAATACGTTACAGAGTAATGATTCATTTCTTGATCGTCTGTTTGAAGTAAGTAAGTTGTAAGTGTGTTCAAAGTTCAAGTTTCGGTCAACTGAAAAGTTTGCTGAAAAGAAATGTCATGTTTAACTTTTACAGCAAGATACTGGAAGAGGTGACTCCACGAAGTCTGGTTCCTTCATAATATCTTTCTGTCTGTTCTTAAACAATCTTAATCTTTTCCTTGACTTTTCATAACACCTTACATCACAAAACACACATCTGTTTTGGTCCATCGACCAATCAGAAACTCCCAAATGAACCGGAAGTAGAGCCCTTTAAATGTTGGCACTTCCTAGTTCAACCAGAGAGTTTGGAGTTCCAGAATGCAGAATGCTGGAATGCAGCATGCTCAATACAGCTGCCACTAAGCTGAACGAGAGGAGATTCTGGGAATTATGAAAGTCTGTTTTGGATGACCTCCACACGACTCCCGAGGTTTTTAGCTGCTCTTACGGAGACGCTGAAAAGGTGGCTCGAAGTGGGACTTCACGCCAGAACTGATATATCTTCAGAAAAGGTAAAAAGTCGATCTTCAACCGAAAGTGTACCGTTGGAATAAGCTGGTCCAAAGGAGCGTGCGGTTCTGGTTAAAACAGACAAATTCCCTCACACATCTCTCTGTAGATAAACTTCATCTTTCCATCTTTAAAATTCTTCTATCTGCTAAAACCATTACAGATAATTTTAGAAATGTCTGAAGCAAAGTTTTCAATCACCGCTGTGTGATTTGACGTCTGCTGTTCTGCTGATAGTGAGAAAACAATCGCCGCATTGTTTATCACTCCTGTAAAACTGATTAATAAGCTGTCGTTATTTTCAATTCTTGCCAATTAATGTAAATGTGTGATGTGTTAAACTTGATTCTGTAAATAAATGACCGCATTCATTTTGATGGGTCAAAGATAATTAACGTCTCACGTCCACATTTTATTAAATTCAATGCACGTTTTATACAGTCCAGAAAAATGAAAGAATCCGTTTAATTTATGAATATATCTCATGCATATATTGAATACTACAACTGGTGGCCCGTGACGGGTTCATAAAATGGACTGTTGTATTCGTGTAACAATGAATATCATGTT
>NW_023618594.1:0-5373 GCF_014905685.2 Nematolebias whitei
TATTTCTGTGATAATTCAATCATGTTTCCATCATTTTACAACAAGCTCTTTGGTTTAATACCACTGTAAATCAATGTTGAAAGATTATTATCAAATTTCATATTTGATTATGTAAAAGCTTTTGTTTTATTTTGCTGTATTTCTTTATTTTATTTTACTTTTGATTGCAATAAAGCTTATGAAAAACTGTCTATTATCTGCTGTCTTTGCTGAATTCTGAAAATGTACTTTTGAAGTTTTAGTATAGATTAGACACTGATCACTGCAATCAGCTGCAGCTAGTAGCATAGGCATCGCAACCATTATATGTGAAGGGGACATGTCCCCCCACATTCAAAAAACGTTCATTTGGAACCCACCACCACTTTTACTATGAAACATTAGTTCAGTCGGCGCAGTTTCTTTCTTCGTGGACAAATCCATTCCACTTGATTAATAGCAGAATACTTAAACCACTAAATCTCCACTCCAGGTTTTCCTGGTTACGTCCAACTCTACACACTTGCAGTGTTTCTGTGTGTCTCCTCCTGCCTCGACAGAAAACGCGCACAGGTGGAGGAGATGGAGACACCTCTGTGTTGATCGCTTACCAGTTTAGCGAGCTTTAGTGCGAGCAGTTGTTGACTGGGGGGTTGATCATTAACATATATACATGGTTAGGATGCTTGACAGGAGCGCTATGTAGCATCTTAGCTTAGCAGTAACTGTGACGCTGTAAGACGCTGCAGGTGCATTAAAGTTGAAATGTCTTTAAAACCCCACACCTTATTGTCCTCAAGGATGTTTTTTATTTCTCTATAAACACAAATACCAAACAGGTCTCACTTGTAAATGAGTCTTCGAGGCTCAATGTGATTTATCTGTTTAAATAAAGATTGAATGATCAGATCAGAATCAAATGGATCAAAGTGATAAAAGGAGTGAAATCCATCCAGATCCAGTGAGAATCTATTAAAAGAAGAGATCAAAGGCATGGTGTGATAAACAATCAGACACAGCAGCAGGAAGGAAGGAAGGGTTCTGATAGAAAACAGCTGAGTTGCTCCAAAAGCTGCTGGACTTCAGCACCAACTCTTGTTCCACTTGAACTGCTCACAGTCCCAACTTATCCCAGGCGTCTGCTGGAACCATGTGGGCTTCTTGTGAGCCAGATGTTGATGAGTTCAATGGAACATCTTCCTGGACGTCTTCCTCCCTGACCTCTGACCTCTTCTTGGTGTTGTGAGGGGTGTTAGTGGAATGTTTGGAGCTGAGATACGGAGCAGGTTCTGTGAACAGAACTCACCAGAACCAAGGTTTGGGAGTGTGCAGCCAGATGTTTGTGTGCTGAACATGTGCAGAAACAGGAGACATGTTTTCTTTCTCCTGTCTGCTCTAATGCAGTCCTCTTCAAGGTTCTAATAGAACACACATTCTGACAGCAGGTGAAACGTTTCCACTGAACATCTGCTGCTTTTTCTATCATCTCTACTGACTTGTTGAAGCAATTAACCTGGAGGTGATTGATCCCTGCAGAGTGATCACATGACAGCAGCAAGAATCCACTGAAGAGGCTGCAAATAGAGCAACAAGAGTGAAGCAGAGAACAGGCTGAACATGAAGAAGTGGACAGAGAAATGATGAAATGAAGCATTTAGTGTTTCCATTTGAACAGAGCAGCTGGAGCTGAAGCTTTTGATTTAGAGCAACACAACAGCTCTGCTTTCAAACCTCCACACAGTTTCTGACGTCCACTCTGTCCACAGTTGGACGTGTCTCCGTCCACTTGTGTTATTTCTGGACGGCCCACTGGAGCAGGATCAGAGGCTTTCTGCTACTAAGGCAACACTTTACACACACGAGGCTCTGAATGTTAGAAACCCTCTGACTAGAATACAGTTCTTCTGTGTGAGCTTTGAGCTCAAACTCTGAATTTAATTCAAACTGGAGACCAGTCCACCTCACAGCAGCACCACTGTTGGACTGGATTCTACAGGTGGACCTAAGAAACTGGACCTTCAAATGCCTGTGACGTGCACAAACACAAAAAGAGGAAGAACATGTTCATATTGAATAAATTCTGCATAATATCCATGAATTAGTTACATGGCATGGCCGGAGTGAAACAGGAAGTGACAACAAAGAGGAAGAAGTGTTTAAAAATCTTTGTTTCTACAAGATGTGACTCTTCTTCATCTTTTTTTAATAGTGACTGTGAATAATGTGAAGAAACATCAGATGGTGTGCTCCTGTCTGTGTTAGCTGTTGTAGCAATGATGTGTTTCCATGCAGGCGTTGTCATCTCTCCGTTACTGCACATGCAAATATCTCCACAACTGTTCATGTGAGCTGCGTGAATTTATTCTGCCATACATCAGTAATGTTCTCTTTCCATGAACGCTTTTGTGTTGATCATGAAAACTGGATGTGACAGGAACTTGAAGAGAATTGATCCTGTTTCCATTAGTCTGTCCCATTTGTTTCTAAAGTACTGGAGAAAACAGTTGAGTCCCAGTTGAAGTGCTTCCTGGAAGGTCACACCATCTTAGAGCTATTCCAATCTGGCTTTAAACCTCTCCACAGCACTGAAACTGCCCTGCTGAAGGTCTTTAACGGCATTTTCTTAACCACAGATAACGGTGATTCTGTGCTGCTTGTCCTGTTGGACCTCACAGTCGCCTTTGACACCATCGACCATGAGATCTTCATTGCTAGGTTGGAGCATTGGGTGGGCGTCACAGGCTCAATTGGTTCAGATCTTACCTTGCTGACAGATCCTTTTGTGTCTCCATCAAGGATTTGAGTTCCGCAGAGGCAGAGCTTAAATGGGGGGTTCCACAGGGTTCCATCCTGGGTCCCCTTCTATTCTCTTTATACCTGCTGCCGCTTGGTGCTATTTTCCGGAAACACAACATGCCCTTCCACTTCTATGCCAATGACTGTCAAATTTACTTCCCCCTAAGACACAATGGTACATGCTCTATTCAACCGCTGCTCGACTGCCTGCCTGACATCAGGGACTGGATGGCTTTAAACTTCTTAAGTTTCAATGAAAATAAGTCTGAAGTCATGTTGTTCCCTCCCAACGACACGATCACAAACCACTGCATCGACTTCTCCACTCTAACCCTGTCAGAAAAACAAAGAGTCACTAATCTGGGAGTGATAATGGACCCTTCCCTGAAACTTAACAATCATGTAAACATGATTGTTAAATCTTTGTTACGATTGCGCGGGGAACCCAGATGTTATGAGACCCAGAACGAGGCAGACACAGGGGAAGTACAAAAAGAACAGTGTTTATTATGTACAGTGATATGAAAGTCCACACGCTGCTTCTCAGCGGCTCCTGGAAAGAGGGACGACAGGTTAATGTTTGTCCAACGGGGAAGACCAGAGTGGTTTGTTTAAAGAGCGTCTTGTCCTTACAGTCCAAACCCGAAGGAGGTGAGCTGGTCCTTCAGTCCAGGGAGAGAGCAGCAGAGGGAAATCCAACAAGGGTCCAAGGGGAAATGAGGAAGGCGGGCAGCTGGAGGCAAAGAGGCACGAGGGATACCTGACAGGCCGAGGGATCCAGGTCAGGCCACGAGGAGAATCCAAAAACACGAAGGAACCAGGAAACTGGAAAAAAGAGCAAAAGGTGAACAAATTCTTTTCACCTAAACATTTCTAGCTCAACAGTACTATACCATGAGAGGTGATATGCTCCAGCGTTGAATCACACTGGACTGCAGCCTTAAGTAGATGGAGAGGCTCATCAGGCTGATGGCCGCCAGGTGTTGGTAATCAGCAGCCATCAGCAAGGCAGGCTGCAGGCAGTGGGACCCTTACAGTACCCCCCCCCCCCCCAAGAATTGCCTCCAGGCGACCTGAGGCACTTCTCGGGGTGGTCTCTGAAGAACCTGGAGATGAGACTGGGGTCGAGGATGAAGGACCTGGGGATCCATGACCTCTCCTCAGGACCGTACCCCTCCCAATCGACCAGGTATTGGAAACCTCTACACCTGCGTCGCACGTCCAAGATGGAACGGACGGAGAACGCAGGGTGGTTGTCGATCAGGCGGGGCGGCGGAGGGAGGTCAGACGGGGG
Source organism: Nematolebias whitei (assembly GCF_014905685.2). Classification (NCBI taxonomy): domain Eukaryota; kingdom Metazoa; phylum Chordata; class Actinopteri; order Cyprinodontiformes; family Rivulidae; genus Nematolebias; species Nematolebias whitei. The sequence goes on from NW_023618594.1 coordinate 4,070, forward strand.
ACACAAGGGACTGAGCGAAACAGGCTTCACCTGCGAGACATGGAAGGTGGGGTGAATCCTCATGGCCCTGGGGAGTTGGAGGCGGACCGCAGAGGGATTGATGATGCGGGTGATGGGGAAGGGACCAATAAAGCGGGGGGCCAGTTTACGGGGGGTGTCCCGCAGCTTGATGTCTCTAGTGGACAACCAAACCTGTTGGCCGACCTGGTAGGCAGGCGTCTCTGAACGGTGGCGGTCAGTGAACCGTTTAGCCTGGGCTGCGGTCCTAAGGAGGGCCACCTTGGCCTGGCGCCAGATGCGACGGCAACGCCGAAAGTGATGCTGGACGGACGGGACCGAACAGTCGGACTCAGAATCGGGAAACGGGAGGAAGGTAGCCGAGGGAAGCCTCAAAAGGGGACATGCCGGTGGCAGAGGAGCGGAGGGAGTTGTGGGCTTACTCTACCCAAACCAAGTGCTGGCTCCAAGATGATGGGTTCGACTCGACCAGGCAACGCAGGGTGGACTCCAGCTCCTGATTGCAGCGCTCAGCTTGTCCGTTAGCCTGAGGATGGTAACCAGAGGTGAGGCTAACGGACGCCCCGAGCGACTTGCAAAAGGAGTGCCAGACCTGCAAAATGAACTGTGGGCCTTGGTCAGAGACGATGTCCGAGGGAATCCCATGGAGCCGAAACACATGGAGGGTGAGTAAGTGAGCAGTTTCAAGGGCAGAGGGGAGCTTAGGGAGGGGGACAAAATGAGCCGCCTTAGAAAAACGGTCAACTACCATGAGGATGGTGGTGTTGCCATCAGATGGGGGAAGACCGGTCACGAAGTCGAGGGCGATGTGGGACCAAGGGCGACTAGGGGTCGGGAGGGGAGCAGGGGACCAGCCGGAGGTTGAGTTCCCGACTTGTTCCTGGCACAGACAGGGAAAGCGGAAATGAAGTCCTTGATATCTCTGGTCATGGAGGGCCACCAGCAATGGGTCTTTGTGAGAGAAAGCATGCGGTTGACTCCAGGATGGCAAGAAAGTTTGTTGGAATGGAGCCACTGGAGCACCTGGGACCGCACGCTGGAGGGAACAAAGAGGGTGCCAGGGGGACCACCACCTGGATCAGGGTCAGAGAGGAGGGCCTGTTGAACGGTGGCGGTGATGGGCCAAGAGAGGCTGTCTAAACTGAAACCCATATTATCCAAAAATAACCTGGAGACAGTAATACATGCATTCATTACATCTAGGCTTGATTACTGCAATTCACTCCTGTTTGGTATCAGTCAGACCTCCATTGCACGACTACAACTGGTCCAGAATGCAGCAGCCC
>NW_023618594.1:5473-6071 GCF_014905685.2 Nematolebias whitei
ATTTTTAACCAGTACAGGCAAAAGAGAGCACATTACACCAGTTTTGGCCTCACTGCACTGGTTACCGGTTCACTTTCGAATCCAGTTCAAAATACTGATGTATGTCTACAAATCACTGAACAGTTTTGTCCCCCACTATCTCTCTGATCTGCTACAACCGTACGTCCCACCACGCTCCCTGAGGTCAGCGGACCAGTTGCTCCTCACAGTTCCAGGATCTCGTCTTAAGCGCAGAGGTGACAGGGCCTTCTCTGTAGCAGGACCAAGACTTTGGAACGAGTTACCTCTGCTTGTCAGACAGGCCCCCTCCCTCTCGGTTTTCAAGTCCCATTTAAAAATCCACTACTATTCAGTAGCTTTCAACACCATATGATCTGTGTTTTGGTCCTGTATGCTCCACACTGGTTTGTCGTCATTATCTGCATCGTTTTTATGTCTATATTCTGATTTACCTCATTTTGTATTTTGCTTTGTGTTTTACCTGTTGTTTTGTCTGTACAGCACTTTGGTTGGCATTGTTGCTGTTTTAAGTGCTTTATAAATAAAGTGGTATGGTATGGTATGGTATGGTATGGTATGGTATGGTATGGTATGGTAT
>NW_023618594.1:6081-7178 GCF_014905685.2 Nematolebias whitei
ATGGTATGGTATGGTATGGTATGGTATGGTATGGTATGGTATGGTATTAGAAAGACCCTCAGACACAGAAGCCAACAAGCAGAAATAAAACATGATGTAATGTGTCTTCATGTCAAACTGACTGAAATGTGATCAAACTATTGATTTATTCATGAAGCTTTATTTAAGCAGGCAAACCCCGTTGAGACCACAGATCTCTCTGCATGGTCTCCAAAAAGAACCTTGAGACAGTGATTCACGCCTTCATAACATCTAGGCTTGATTACTGCAATTCACTTCTGTTTGGAATCAGTCAGTCCTCCATTGCAGGTCTACAACTGGTCCAAAATGCTGCAGCCCGATTTTTAACTGGTACAGGCTATAGAGAGCACATCAGGCCAGTTTTGGCCTCCCTGCACTGGCTACCCATTCACCTTCGGATCCAATTCAAAATTCTCATGTATGTTTTTAAATCACTGAACAGTTCCACCCCATCCTATTTCACTGATCTTCTGCAGCCATATGTCCCACCGCGCTCTCTGAGGTCAGCAGACCAGATGCTTCTCTCAGTCCCAGAAACCCGTCGTAAGCTCAGAGGTAACAGGGCTTTCTCTTTTGCAGGTCCACGACTGTGGAATGAGTTGCCACTGAGTGTCCGGCAGGCTCCCACACTCTCAGTCTTTAAGTCTCGCTTGAAGATCCACTTCTATTCTCTTGCCTTTAACTCGGTGTGTTTTGTTTGGTCCTGTCTGTACTCTACACTGTTGGCTATTTTAGTTAGTTTCAGCAACTATTTGTATCTGTATTTTTATTTTATGTTTTCCTGTCCGCTGTTCATGTTTGTTTTCTTTTGTACAGCACTTTGGTTGGCCTTGTTGCTGTTTTAAGTGCTCTATAAATAAATTGGTATGGTATGGTCCTCCTGGGCCTGAAGGCAGCCTAACATACATGTTTTTACACTGTGGGAGGAAACCGGAGTACCTGGGGAAAGCCCATGCAAACACGAGGAGAACATACAAAGTGCAGAGAGAAAGAGCCCCGGTCCAACCCGGGGATTGAAGCCACTGAAGCAGCTGATCCAGAGCTTTGAATGTGACGTCTATTTATGACTGAGAATC
>NW_023618594.1:7278-9019 GCF_014905685.2 Nematolebias whitei
CTTCCTGCTTTCTAAACTTGGTGTGCTTCATGCTGTTCACTTGTTTCTTGTTGATGAGGTTGAAGTGTTTGAAGAGAAACATTGAACGGATCCATTTTCCGCTGCTTCTGAACAATGACTCAATAAAAACAGGTTGGAGAAACACACTTTTTGTTTGGAAACAACAGTGAGAACAGGACACTTTCCTCCTGTAGAGATCTCTGTTGGTTCAGACGTTTGACAAGTGGACAGAAAGTTACTAAATGCTTCCACTTTGCCCCACTCTCCTCTGGCAGGAGGTTGTGTAGCATCAGAACCAGAACAAACAGCTAAAGAACAGCTTCTTCCAGCTGCCGTCACACTCAGGAACTCTGCCACAGCCCACAACTGAATAGAACCTCGTGCACAGCTGTGACGTGCACTATCTACACTTAGACTGCACTGACATGTTCCACTGCTTCATCCCTTTATGACATCATACCTGCACTGATGGACTGCTGCTTCAAGTTCGTGTGCACATGTGTCTGTAAGGGGGGAGGGGTTACTTTTTATTGATTCTTCTGACTGTCTAGATCTTCCTCCATGGTCTTCTCTACAAGAGAGAAAAACTGAGCAACAAAACAAACGTGCAGCACAAATGAACTGGAAACAAACTGGTCACAGATTAGAGACGGGGACGTCATAAAGGAATGATCTCAAACTGGTTGAATTCTTATAAAATGACAGAGTTGTGTCGATCCTGTATCAGAGTCAGGCTGCTATCTGCTGTAGGATTTGAACTGAACCGTGTCCACAGATTACAAAAGTTTCAGTGAAGTTCTGGACAAATGAAGCTCTTGCTGGAATCTGCACCTTAAGGATTGTGAGCCGGTGTTGTGAGCACAGAGGCAGCCAGGCCTCACTGGTTCATTTAAAAAGCTTCACTTAAAGACTGGACTCGCTTCAACAAACAAGAGCAGAGATCTATGAAGGTCAGTCAGTGTCAAGAAGATCCAAGCAGACAGCAAAATTTACAAAGAAACAGCTTTTAAATGTTCACATTTTAAACTAAACAAGTAGGAATATTGTGCACGTTTAAGCTGTCAAATACACGTGCACGAACCACCTGCAGCGCACGGATCAGTTTGTCTGTGAATGTGACTCTTGAGACTTTCTTCATGTTTAAGATTCACAAAGATGCTGCGTTCAAGGCTGGTGAAAAGCTGGGACATGAGAGTGTTGGCCACAGTTCCAGGTCTCCTGACAGGACACGTGATGAGACTTTTAAAATTAATTTAACAAACACACAACGATGAAATGAATGAAACTGACTGCTGTTATAATTTATGAGCTGTGGAATGAGACTGCAGTGAAATGTGTTGATCTGACCTGCAGCTCCCGACAACAAGAGGAGCAGCTTGTGTATCTGCTGCACGTCTGTCCTGCAGGACAGAGGTCCCCGACCCTGGTCCTCATGGTCCACTGTCCTGCAGGAGAGAGGTCCCCAACCCTGGTCCTCATGGTCCACTGTCCTGCAGGACAGAGGTTCCCAACCCTGGTCCACTGTCCTGCAGGAGAGAGGTCCCCAACCCTGGCCCTCATGGTCCACTGTCCTGCAGGACAGAGGTCCCCAACCGTGGTCCTCATGGTCCACTGTCCTGCAGGAGAGAGGTCCCCAACCCTGGTCCTCATGGTCCACTGTCCTGTAGGACAGAGGTCCCCAACTCTGGTCCTCATGGTCCACTGTCCTGCAGGACAGAGGTCCCCAACCCTAGTCCTCATG
>NW_023618594.1:9119-9500 GCF_014905685.2 Nematolebias whitei
TGGTCCACTGTCCTGCAGGACAGAGGTCCCCAACCCTAGTCCTCATGGTCCACTGGCCTGCAGGACAGAGGTCCCCAATCCAGGTCCTCATGGTCCACAGAGGTCCCCAACCCTGGTCCTCATGCTCCACTGTCCTGCAGGACAGAGGTCCCCAACCCTGGTCCTCATGGTCCACAGAGGTCCCCAACCCTGGTCCTCATGCTCCACTGGCCTGCAGGACAGAGGTCCCCAACCCTGGTCCTCATGGTCCACTGGCCTGCAGGACAGAGGTCCCCAACCCTGGTCCTCGTGGTCCACTGTCCTGCAGGACAGAGGTCCCCAACCCTGGTCCTCATAGTCCACTGTCCTGCAGGACAGAGGTCCCCAACCCTGGTCCTCATG
>NW_023618594.1:9600-14216 GCF_014905685.2 Nematolebias whitei
CTGACATCTGGACTTCACTTTGGACCTTTGGAGACAAATGATCACATTTCTTCCCAGACACTTGGACACATTTACATATCTTTGGTTTTATGTTCAGATAAATCCCAAAAATCAATGAAGTAAAAAGATCAAACTGAAGTAAAAAACTGAAAGTGAATTTAGTTAAAAACAAATCGTCATTTAAATCACCTTAGCTTCTCCAGTGTACAGTTTGGACTCTCCAGTCTAGCAGACAGAATCTTCACTCCTGAATCATGGAGGTCATTGAAGCTCAAGTCCATTTCTGTCAGATGGGAGGGGTTGGACTTCAGCGCTGAGGCCACAACTTCACAGTGAGTCTCTGAGAGTCAGTGAGAGAGTCTGTCTGGACATATAAAAAGAAAATGATTTCATCTTGATAAATGACCAGTTCTGTTCAGATTAATTCAATTCAATTCAGTTTATTTATATAGCACCAAATCACAGCAAAGTTGTCTCAGGGCACTTTACAGGAACATTCACATACAAAAAAGCCAATTAGTAAAGTTCTCTATCTAAGGAATCCAGCAGACAAGATGAATCTTGGCTTCGTTGCAGTCTCCCATCCTGAGCAAGCACAGTGGCAACAGTGGAAAGGAAAAACTTTTAAAAGGAAGAAACCTCCAGCAGAACCAGTCTCAGGACAAGTGGCCATCTGCTTTGACCAGCTGGCTGAGAGGATAGGAAGGAGAGACAGACGAACACAGAATGGTTGGTCCAGGTATAAGTCCAGGTATAGGTCCAGGTGTATCTGAAAGACAAAAAAAAACACATGTTAAGGATTGAAAAAATAATTACAAATACAAAACAGGTTGATCAGAGTAAGTAAAGACAGTAGCAGAGTGAAAATTGTTTGCTGGACAGTTTGTCCTCCAGCAGTCTAAGCCTATAGCAGCATAACTAAGGGACAGCTCAGGAAACCCAAGCCGACCCTAACTATAGGATTTAGCAAAAAGGAAAGTCTTAAGCCTAGTTTTAAAACTGGATAATGTGTCAGCCTCACGGGCAGAGATTGGCAGTTGGTTCCACAAGATAGGAGCCTGATAACTGAAAGATCTGCCTCCCATTTTGTTTTTGTAAATTCTAAGAACCACAAGTAAGCCTGCAGTCTGAGAGCGAAGCGCTCTGTTAGGAAAATATGGAACAATAAGATCTGTAATATAAGATGGAGCCAGGTTGTTGAGAGCTTTGTAGGTTAGAAGTAAGATTTTGAATTCTATTCTGGATTTGACAGGGAGCCAATGGAGAGAAACTAAAACTGGAGAAATATGATCTCTCCTACTAACTCCAGTTAAGACTCTAGCAGCAGCATTTTGGATCAACTGAAGACGTTTTAAAGAAGTATTTGGACATCCAGATAATAAACCATTGCAATAGTCCAGTCTAGACGTGACAAATGCATGGACCAGTTTTTCTGCATCATTTTTAGATAAGATGTTTCTAATTTTAGTGATATTACGCAGGTTGAAGAAGGCAGTTCTAGTAACGTTTTTAATGTGGGGGATAAAAGACATGTCCTGATCAAAAATAACACCAAGATTTTTAACATTAGAGCTGGAGGACAGATTAATGCCATCTAAGGAGGGAGAAAGATTGAAGAATTAATTCCTACGGTGCTCAGGTCCAAAAACCAAAACCTCAGTCTTGTCTGTGTTCAACAGGAGAAAATTAAGGGTCATCCAGGTTTTTATGTCTTTAAGACATGCTTGTAGTCTAAGTAGCTGATTGGATTCATTGTGTTTAATGGACAAATATAATTGTGTGTCATCAGCATAACAATGAAAATTTATCCCATGCTGTTTAATAACTTTACCTAATGGAAGCATATATAAAGTAAAGAGTATTGGCCCAAGCACTGAGCCCTGAGGAACTCCATGACTAACTTTGGTGTATGAAGAAGATTTATTATTTACATTTACAAACTGGAATCTATCAGATAGATATGATTTAAACCATTTTAGAGCTGTTCCTGTAATCCCAATATCATATTCAAGCCTCTGTAGTAGAATATTGTGATCAACTGTATCAAAAGCAGCTCTGAGGTCTAACAGGACCAGTATAGACACAAGTTCATTGTCTGAGGCCATGAGAATATCATTAGTGACTTTTACTAGAGCTGTTTCTGTGCTATGATAAGCTCTAAACCCTGACTGAAACTCTTCAAACAGATTATTTCTTTGTAGATTTTCACGCAACTGACCTGCAACTATTTTCTCTAGAATTTTTGAGATGAAAGTTAGTTAAGATATAGGTCTATAGTTGACCAGAATTTCTGAATCAAGATCAGACTTCTTAAGTAAAGGTTTAATTACAGCAACCTTAAAGCATTGTGGTACATAACCATCCATTAAAGATAAATTAAGTAGATCCAAAATATGGACATTAATTAGGGGGAACACCTCTTTAAACAGTCTGGTTGGGATGGGATCTAGCAGACATGTGGATGGTTTGGATGAGGTTATTATTTTTGACAATTCAGAGAGCTCAACAGGACAAAAATTGTCCAAACATAAATCAGGCTCTAGTGAAATTTTTAAAGTTGCCTCATTTGACAGGGGACTAGAGATAGTGGAAGGAAGGATGGTTTGAATTTTCTCTCTAATTGAAATACTTTTATTTATAAAGAATCTCATGAAGTCATCACTACTTATAGTTGTAGGAATACATGGTTCAACAGAAGTGGTACTTTTAATTAGTCTAGGAATGGTACTAAACAGAAACCTAGGGTTATTTTTATTCTCCTCTATTAAAGATGAGTAATATAAAGTTCTAGCGTTACGGAGAGCTTTTTTAAATGTTAGCAGACTATCTTTCCAAGTTAAATAAAATTCTTCAACATTAGTAGAGCGCCATTTTCTCTCCTGGTTTCTAGATGCCTGCTTTAAAGTATGTAACTCAGAATTGAACCAAGGAGCCAGTTTCTTCTGATTGATTACTTTCTTTTTCAATGGAGCAATTTTATCAAGTGAACTTTGCATTGAAGTTGTAAGATGATCAACTAGATGATCTAAGTCACTGTTCTCTGATGCATTACTCTGCAAGACAGAGGAAAACATTGATGGAAGAGATTGTTTAAATTTGGTTACAGCATTTTCTGATAAGCACCTGCTGAGATGAAATTTACTCTCAGTGACTGTGTAGTCATTTAATGTAAACTCAAAGGTTATTAAAAAATGGTCGGACAGAATAGGATTTTGAGGAACTATTACCAAGTCCTTAATCTCCAGTGGTGGGATGTAACTAAGTACAAATACTTTGTTACTGTACTGTAGTGATTAAGGACAGCTTTGCTGTAGACACACTACTAATTAATTATTCTTAAAGCTAGTTCAAGCACAAAGAATATTAATTGTTTAGTTACAACGGATTCTTTTCTTTTTCGAGTTAAATTTCTGCCATGTGACTGAGATAATTGTGAGGATTGTTTAATCAGTGACATGAGATGCCATTTTATCTTTGACCCATCAGAATCGTCATTTATTTAACAAAATCAAAATTTAACATCAAAACATGTACACATTGATTTGCTGATCTGTTTCTGATTAATAAAAACTTGGCACACTTTACTAACAAGACAACAGAACATTACTGATTGAGGCTGATTCACCTCTGAAGGCATCTGGATTACTGGCAAATAGAAAAGTTTAAGGGAAGGAATAGATTTAAAAGGAAGATGGATGAAGGAAGATGTATGTTTGTTGACCAGAATTAGAACGCTTCTTTCAACACCAGCTCAACCTTCTGGTACACTTCAGGACGTGCAGAGACTTTGTTACCTTAGATGGGGGATACCTCCACTCCGGAACAGAAGTCCATTAGTACGATCCCTTTACAGCATCTCTGGTTAAAGCGGCTGGTCATCGTCAGAAGTCGTGTGGTTTACTCCGTTCAACAGAACAAGCTTCCTTCGAAGTTGTAGGGCGTTACGCCCGGGTGAGTTCACAGCGAGGCGCTGTGACTCTGTTGGGATGGACGGACCCCCATCTCACGGTCAAATCCATCAGCTATTGATTAAATCTGAAAGTTCTTTAGGAACTCTCAGTAAGACTCCAGTCAGAGATTCCACTCAGAAGTAGAAGACTCCATAGTCCCAAGAAAGACTCAGGAAAACTCCAGGAAGACCGCCAGAAGACTCGAATAGTCCCAGGAAGTGTTGACTTTTTAAAGAGTACTCACTTCCTGTCATTTGGTACTTCCTGATTGGTTGAAACAACAAACAGGGGTGGTGTTTCAGTGATGTCAGAGGGTTATTAAAAGTCAAGAGGGGATGCAGGAATGTTTAGGAATGGTTAGTACAGACAGAGAAATGTTTTGAAGAAGTGAGAAACTTTGCAGGTGCTAGCTTCTTATTTACTGTCTGCTAGGTTTAAAAACAAGAGACTTTGTTCTAATAACTTGCTTTCTGACTGTCTCTGACTTTCGACCGACATCACTACTCCTCATTCAGACAGAAGATCAAAATGCATAATTACTTTGTAAATAGACATTTAACTTGATTTCTAAGTCTAACGAGGTTTAAAAAATCATTAATACTGTTTCACAGTTTATTTAAAATGAGTGGTTCACTTCAACATTTAGAAATGGTATGAACTAAACAC
>NW_023618594.1:14316-18410 GCF_014905685.2 Nematolebias whitei
GATTTAAAAGGAAGATGGATGAAGGAAGATGTATGTTTGTTGACCAGAATTAGAACGCTTCTTTCAACACCAGCTCAACCTTCTGGTACACTTCAGGACGTGCAGAGACTTTGTTACCTTAGATGGGGGATACCTCCACTCCGGAACAGAAGTCCATTAGTACGATCCCTTTACAGCATCTCTGGTTAAAGCGGCTGGTCATCGTCAGAAGTCGTGTGGTTTACTCCGTTCAACAGAACAAGCTTCCTTCGAAGTTGTAGGGCGTTACGCCCGGGTGAGTTCACAGCGAGGCGCTGTGACTCTGTTGGGATGGACGGACCCCCATCTCACGGTCAAATCCATCAGCTATTGATTAAATCTGAAAGTTCTTTAGGAACTCTCAGTAAGACTCCAGTCAGAGATTCCACTCAGAAGTAGAAGACTCCATAGTCCCAAGAAAGACTCAGGAAAACTCCAGGAAGACCGCCAGAAGACTCGAATAGTCCCAGGAAGTGTTGACTTTTTAAAGAGTACTCACTTCCTGTCATTTGGTACTTCCTGATTGGTTGAAACAACAAACAGGGGTGGTGTTTCAGTGATGTCAGAGGGTTATTAAAAGTCAAGAGGGGATGCAGGAATGTTTAGGAATGGTTAGTACAGACAGAGAAATGTTTTGAAGAAGTGAGAAACTTTGCAGGTGCTAGCTTCTTATTTACTGTCTGCTAGGTTTAAAAACAAGAGACTTTGTTCTAATAACTTGCTTTCTGACTGTCTCTGACTTTCGACCGACATCACTACTCCTCATTCAGACAGAAGATCAAAATGCATAATTACTTTGTAAATAGACATTTAACTTGATTTCTAAGTCTAACGAGGTTTAAAAAATCATTAATACTGTTTCACAGTTTATTTAAAATGAGTGGTTCACTTCAACATTTAGAAATGGTATGAACTAAACACACTTTGATTATCAAGATATTCTAAAATAATAATGATAATGTAAAAAAGAAGAGTGTTCTTTCAATTGATTAATTCAGGATACAATTAAATAGTCTCTTGATGAGATAATTTGTATTTCTGGATTCAAATCAATGAAATAGCAGTTCCTGTCCCCTGAAGGTCTTCAGAGACAGATTGTTGTCGGAGGCCTAGTTCACTACAGTACTTAAGTACATTTTTCATGTATCTGTACTTTACTTAAGTAGAGTTAAAGGTGGGTACTTTATACTTTTACTTCACTACATTTTACATCAAGTATCTGTACTTTCTACTACACTACATTTCTATAATGCGTTGCATTACAAGTTACATTAATGTTGCGGCTTTTTGATTTGTTTGTTACTTTGAAAGTAATCAATAGTGAGAGGGGAGTTGGTCCATTGAATCACTGCAAAGTGGGCAGGTAATGTTAGACCCGCCTTCAAGAGGAGCTGGACCAATGACATATATTCTAGTATATACGTCACTGAGCTGCTGCACCCGCAGCACCTCTAGCACACCCAAAATGTATTCCACCGCAAGAGAATCAGCCAGAAGATATGCACCACCCATGGCCTTATTGAAAGACTGCTCAGTACAACAGGACAGATTCTCTCTCCCAAAAGAGCCAGACTGGACTAAAAAATCTTTGAAAACCAACTTCTTCTGAACTTGAACAAGAAAGTATTGCTGCAATATTAAAATATGTCAGTTCATGGGATGTTAGGAGACTAGAGATGTCTCCAAATGGCTCGGCACTCGGGTCCAAGTTTTAAAAATGATGTCAGGAAGTTAACATATTGTTCAATATTACCATTACAAGGTTGAATAGACAGTATTTTAACTAGAGTTGATGACAAACTGTAGTTGAAATATCAGTGGAAATGATCAGAGCCTATTTCTTTGTTAGTTGTGTCTAATGCTCCTTTTGTTCAGGCAGACAACTTTTACTTAAATGTGTTTACAGCAGTTAAAATGACACATTGGTTTTGTTTTGTGTTAAATAAAAACTTTCAAAGGTATAATCATTCCTCTTTCTTATTTTGATTAATGACATTTAACTCTGCAGGTCATCCCTGAAATTCTGACTCAGAATCACAAGTCCAAGTGTGAACTGTGTCACAGAGTAAACACAATAAAAACATGTATTATCTGCAGCATTGTTCATTAAAATGACACAACATTATTAATGTATCACAGAAAATATACATATGGTACGCAGACTTAAATATATGTATACCATTACATTAGGTAATACATTCAGCAAGTACTTTTACTTTTAATACTTTAAGTATTTTAAAAGCAAGTACTTATTTACTTTTACTTAAGTAAAAATGTTAATGTGGTACTTCTACTTTTACTAGAGTACATTTTTGTCTGTTTATTTGTACTTTTACTTAAGTACAGAGTTTGAGTACTTGCTCCACCACTGTTAATCTCTATACCATAGGTCAGAACTAAATCAAGAGTGTGATGATAAGAATGAGTAGATGTGCGGACGTTTTGGGTAAAACCAAATGAGTCTATTAAATTATTAAAGGTTATGCTTAAGCTATTACTCTCAACATCCACATGAATATTGAAATCACCCATTATGATGATTTTATCAGTATTTAATAGTAAGTCAGTTAAGAATTCTGAGAATTCAGACAAAAACTGAGAGTAAGCGCCTGGTGGACGATATATAACAACTAGTAAAAGTGACTTTTCTGATTTCCATTTTGGATGAGAAAGACTGAGGGACAGTGATTCAAAAGAATCATAACTAATAACTGGTTTGGCATTAATTAATAATCCTGACTGAAAAATAGAGGCTACTTCTCCACCTCTGCCAGTTGTTCTAGAAACATGAAAATTTAAATAATTAACAGGAGTGGATTCATTTATACTAACAAAATCCTCCTGTTGTAGCCAAGTTTCTGTCAGACAAAATAAATCAATATTTATGAATGTTGTTGTTTTAAAATTCTGTTTGTTAGTTGTTTGTTTCTATTCCTCCTGTTAATATTTATTTATTGGAGGTTTTGCACAGACAGACACTTTGCAAATATGTTTGATGTTTCTATAGAATGACAATAAAATTTGTGAAGAATGAACCAACATAGTTGACAGAAGCGACGTCATGCAGTTCATCAATTCACCACCAGAGGGAGACAAACCCTCACAATCAACCTCACTGACACTTTTACAACAACAATCTGCCATTAGAAGATTTAAAGGATTTTCTCAGTCTGGCAGCAACACGCTCAGTTTTTTTAATCATGTGATGAAACATTGGCTGCTGGGAAATGGAGTTCTAATAAATAAACAGGAACTTGTGAACATAACTGTAAAAATGATGTTTACATCTGTTAAAAACTGTGTTTAATAAAAACATTATTATTATCTGAAGTGAATAAAAGTTAAATTTTGATGTAGAAAAGACATCTATATTGACCGTCCGATGGACATCAGAAAAAGACGTCATCTGGCGTCACAGTCTGCACCTGCGAGGGACCGACATTAGACGGGCAAAAGAGACATTGTTTCGATGTCTCCTTGCGCAGTGGACATGTGTGAAGTGCAGCAGTCGGACAGAGGATCTGCTGGTTGGGGGGTGTTCTTGTTAACTGGTCAGGCTGTCAGAACTGGGGCTTTGCCTCCAAATAGACATTAAAGCTGGTCTCTTGTTGCAGACATCCAGACCACAGGAGAGACACCGGGTCCTTGCAGCAGCTCCTGTTGGCACAGTCCTCCCTGAGACCACTGGAACCTCACAGAGACCAGCTTTAATGTCTATTTGGAGGCAAAGCCCCAGTTCTGACAGCCCGACCAGTTAACAAGAACACCCCCCAACCAGCAGATCCTCTGTCCGACTGCTGCACTTCACACATGTCCGCTGCGCAAGGAGAAGTCCAAACAACGTCTTTTTTGCCCGTCTAATGTTGGTCCCTCGCAGGTTCAGACTGTGACGCCAGATGACGTCTTTTCCTGACGTCCATCGGACGGTCAATATAGATGTCTTTTCTGCATCAAAATTTAACTTTCATTCACTTCAGATAATAATAATGTTTTTATTAAACACAGTTTTTAACAGATGTAAACATCATATTTACAATTATTGGTTCCACAGCTCACATGGTGCAGAAACAGACAAC
>NW_023618594.1:18510-24540 GCF_014905685.2 Nematolebias whitei
AAGCTAACTTAAACCAAGTTAGGAATGGAAAAATAGTTTGGAACACTCTTCTATAGGTATAAATCCCTATAGTTACCCTTTTCAGCATGTTCCACCCCTTAACTGGTAGCTGTAGCTGTTCCCAATCATAATAGCTTACACACCAGGTGCATATAGTTTAAGGCCTTATGTAAAATCCCCTTCATAAGCCCACCTTAAACCACATAATTGCATGTCACATTTGAACCAGAACGGCACAGACTGGACATTCACCCAGCGACGACCTTCGCTGGAGGAGACCTGCAATCCTGACGTTGGTCTCCACTCTTCATCCAGTGGCCGCATCTTCAGTTCAATTCAAGGGAACCCCTCTGTATGCTGATCAATCAACACTTCCATTCGTTGTGGATTTACCGTTGTGGATTATATGTCTTTTTCCAATGGATTACAGACTCTGTTTCCAAGGGGTTAAAGCATTGCTACAATGGAATTACCAACAACATTATGGAATTACCATCAACACAATGGAATTACCAAAAACATTGTGGATTACATCCTTTGACTTTTGTTTTCCTTGCTGGATTACTTTTGACTTTTGTTTTCCTTGCTGGATTATATCAAGACCAGGGACATTTGAAGGCGTAAGTTCATGTTGGAATTCATCCCCATGGACAGGCGATGATTTCCAAAGGGGGGACTGTAGTGAACTAAGCCTGAGGTCAAATCCTGACCTTAAGGACCTTATGGGACAGAAACTGTCATTTCATTGATTTGAATCCAGAAATACAGGTTGACCCATCCTGAGACTTTCTTTCTTGAATTGATCAAGTGAAAGAACACTATTTTCTATTATCATTACTATTTTACAAATGTTTGATAATCAAAGTGTTTTTAGTTCAAACCATTTTTAGATGTTGCAGTGAACTAATCATTTTTAATTCAACTGTGAAACACTAATAATGATTTTAATCCTCATGCAAAGTAGAAATCATGTTAAGGTCTGTTACAGAGTAATTATGCATTTTCTGATTTTCTGTCTTTGAATGAGCAAGTGTAAGCTGGTCCAAGGTTGGAGTCAAACGCAAAACAAGTTGTTGGAACGAACTGTCATGTTTTTAAAATCCTCTCAGACGTAAATATAGAGGCTGGCACCTGTTTTCCCCCAACTCGTCTAAATATTCCTCTCGTCTGTCTGAAAAACATTTTCAATCTGTTCCATAACATTCTTGCTGTTTTTCTGACTCCTAGTGACCTCTTACGTCACAAAAACACACCCCTGTCTGGGCGAAACGACCAATCAGGAAACTCCCAAATGAACTGGAAATAGAGCTCTTTAAATGTCGGTACTTCCTAGTTCAAACCAGTCAGTCGGGTGGAGAGTTTGCAGCTCCAGTCGTTTGGGAGAACAGAAGTCCAGCATGATCCAGAGCTCTTCGAGTCTTGTGGGAATTATGCAATCTTCCACATCTGAGTGGAACTTCTGACGGACTCCACTCATGGGAAGTCCACTCGTGAGGTGAACTGCTGTTGATGAAGTCCCGCCACCACTCCGGACGGTTCTCTGCCATCCTACGGAGACGCTGGACCGGTAGCTTAACTGGAGCTCCGTTTCCACTGATTCATCGTCAGAGAGGTAACGAGTCGAGTTTACTACCGAGCGTACTGAGGAAAGCTGGGTTCGAATGGAGGGTGCCGTTCTGTTCAACACTTTTCACTCACACACACCATCTCCCTCCCTCTAAACTTCATCTTTCCATCTTTAAAATTCTTCTATCCTGCTAGAAATCATTCCAGATATTTCCAGAAATGTCTGTGGTGAAGCTTGAGGTTTTCAACCATCGCCGTATGGTTAATCAAATTGTACAGCTTGCAAAATTAGCCATGTTGTTGTTGAAATCATTTTGCCAAATTAATGTAAATGTGTGATGTTAAATTTTGATTCTGTAAATAAATGACCACGTTCATTTTGATGGGTCAAAGATAAACACGTTTCCGTCCACATTTAATTAAATTCAATGCACGACATTATACAGTCCAGAAAAATGAAAGAATCCGTTTAATTTATGAATATATCTTGCATATGTTCATCTACACAACAGAAGCTGAACCAATCAGGAAGCTAGCCTTCTCAAACGGGGATAAAAGGCCGGAAATGACACACACCCACCGAGCATTTCCGGTAGGACCGCGTGGCGACGGTTCGTGCTTTAATGCTCCATTTATATGCATATATCTTATTAATGTAATTGTTTGTCTCTGAATATCTGTAACCCATGTTGTGTCAAATAAATCTTTTATACGAAGGGCGACGCCTCAGCCGTTTTGAACACGACGTGGTATTCCAGCCACAACAGTTCCCTCGATGCTCAATGTTCATATTAAATCTTAAAGTGTCTGTCATGGTTGGTTTGAAATCAAAGCTTTAAAAATGACTTGTAAAAGTGTGTGTAGGGGCCGAAGCTGCTCTGTTGCAGAAGCTTTGATGTTGACTTGTATTGTTGTCAATTCTTAGTGCAGTTCAAGTGTTCTTGTCTTGTTTCCTCTCCTACTAGGATGATCATGAGTGCATTATGAAAGAGGACATGGAGGGACGGCTGTTTGAAGGAACAACGGGTTCAGAGGCGCCTCGAGTTTTGTAAATATCCAGACCAACGCTCTACAAGCTGCTGAGACAACAGAAAACTGTTTTCAGTGAAATCTCTGATCAGGAATTAGACGCAACAAGAACTGACATCAAATCTGAACGTCCTCATGTGGGAGAGGTTCTGTTTGATGGACATTTGTGTGCTCAGAACATCATGGTGCAAAGACGGCGTCTCAGAGAATCTATAAAAAGTGTTGATGGTCCTGGTGTTGAGTCCAGAAGGACGACAACAAAACAAAGAAGAGTGGACACTGAGCCTTGTCCAAACTACATGTGGCACAAAGATGGCCTCCACAAACTGATCCGCTGGAAGTTCCTTGTACGTTTGTAGAAAGAGATGTTGGAGTAACAGATGATAAGTGATGTTGTTCTTCAGGCTTTGACTCCAACTGCAGCTACGAGGACTGCTATACCCCAACATGTTCATCAATGGGCTCAAAGCAGAGAGCAGTGCACAGCACATGCTGCCACACATGATATGTTGGGACAAACAGCTGTTTGAAGTTTGTATCACTGACTCATCATGACAGTGACAGACAAAGATCCAACACTTCTTCTACTTCTATACAATTTAAACACAAAACCTAAAACTAAATGTAATCTGAGCTTTTCTTACAATTTAATGTTCACTAGTATAAACGTTATTATGGATATCTATAAACTCTGTTCTTCTTGTAAAAATGTCTTCTGACTTGAAGGAAACCTCTTATTGATGTATAAAATGTAAACAGAATTAGGATTGTGATTATATGGTACAAAAGCTTGCCATAAGCAAAGAGTAGATTATAATCTGGTGACACAGTCAACGTGCTAATGGATACACATCAACCTTTATCTTGTGAAAACTTGATAAACGGACTTGAACTAGATTATTCAGAATCTGTGAATTTAGTTAATAAATTTCAGGTGAACTCTAAACATGAATTAATCCAGTTTTAATCTGTGTGAACTGAACTTTGAACTGGTTCCAGTGAGGGGTGAACTTGCACAACACTGATTCCTCCCACATGTTGTTCATCAGTTTCCTTCAAGAAGACGTCACAGAGGCCACAGGCAGATAACAGATTTATTCATGTTCACTTCAGATCCACTGTAGGATCATATTTGATCACAAATAATCTCATGCAATGAAATTAGTTTCTGTCTTTGTGTTTTTAAAGACTGTTATCAAATGAAACTTTGACCTTTACATTGATGTTCATTCATTAGAAATAATCAGTTCAGAAGTCTTGTGCTTCTTTCAGATTAAAATCAAATATAATCTGAGTTTTGAAGTGCATGAGAGCTCCACATTCTCCAGTTCTGAGTTGAGGAAGCTCCAGACAGGAAGAGAAATGTCTTCAACCACCAACAGAAGTGCAGTTGTTGAGTTTTTGAATTGTTTTGGGATTTGCTGCATCCTGGATGATCGGGAATCTAATCCAACATGTTCCTTCACATGAAACTTTCCTAATCTGTCGTGCTGCCATGTTGTTTTTACAGAGAAACACTGTCCTGTCGTGACCTTTGTGTTTCCTTTGTGACCATTCTCTGAGCATAGCACAGTCTGACCTTCAGGGTGAATTTGTTGGTGTGTTTATTCCTAGGAAGATTGTCAACCACCTTAAATTATTTCCACTTGTGAATAATCTTTGTCTCTGTAGAACGATGGACTCCATCTAATATTAAAGATCTTGTTGTTCCATATTTTGCTAACAGAGCACGTTGCTCTCAGACTGCAGGTTTACTTGTGGTTCCTAGAGTTTCTAAAGGTAGAATGGGAGGCGGAGCTTCCAGTTGTCAGCCTCTGCTGGAGGTTTCTTGCTGTTAAAAGGGGGTTGTTTCTTCCCACTGTGGCCTTCGTGCTACTCAGGACGAGATACCGGCCCAAAGTAAAGACCTGAAAGAAACGAGTGGACCAGTTTGTTGCTAACTGGTATTTTATAACTGCTTTTCACTCAATCTGACGACATGAATCAGATTATAATCCCACTGAATGGATTGAACTGTAGTTGGATTGATTCATACTGTTCTGAGATGACTTTTGTTGTGATGTGGCTCTAAATGAAAGAACTGAACTTCCCTGTGGTTACAGATGTGAACCAGTAAACTTTGATTTTCCAGATGTGTCCAACACAAACAACTTTGGTGTTTTTATTTTGGACCAACTACAGCCATGCAGCCGTTCTCTAAGTGAAGCTTCAAGCCCCTCAGTTCCAGTCCAGATGTGAACAAGCAGCATGTCAGAGCTCCAGATGTTGTGTTCCTCAGTCCACCTCTGTGCTGTTTGTGCTCATGTGTCAGGGAAAGACTTGTGAGGACAACAGCTTTGTTTTCATGCTGTTGTCGTGTGCTGCTGGTTAGAAGCAAAGTGTTGCACAGTTCAGGCCAAAGCTCACGCTGCAGTCCCAGAACAACTGCTTTTACACTTTCACACTGTTCTTTCATCAACTGGGACTTTTCTCTGTCATCTCACATTTATTCTGTACAATCAAACGTGTTCAACAAACACCAGAATAACTTGTTCATGTTTGTAACTTCTACACTTTGAACTCATTTCTGCTGATTCAGCAGGTCAGAGGTCTGCAGCCTTTCTCATCAAACAACCACCACTATTTTTATATCTGCAAATACTTTTCTTAATATTAAAGAAACATCACCTGTTTGATGCCAGTCTTTTTAAATAAAGAGTCTCTGTGACCTGCTAGCTCTCAGAGTGTGTGTTAGGGACGACTGTCATCTGCTACAACATCTGGTTTTTTCTCAACATCTGTAAAACTGACTCAGTTGTAGCATGTTTGTGTTTTCTAAGCTCAATTATCAGATTAACTCCTACAGTTAATCTGTTGTACGTGTACATTCAATTACTTTCTGAGAGTTTCATTAGAATACATTTACTGGTACATGAGGTATTTTGCTAACAGACACACACAGGCAGGCTAATATGAGTGCCAGACTTTGGTGGTGGTGCTAAAAAGTTCATAGTAACACAGCAGAGGTGTTTGTCCCTTGCTGATGTGAATATTTAGGTTTGAATCCTCTTGATTTGTCTCTAAGTTGATGGAAGCATCAAAGTGATGCATGTAGAACAGAAACTAAAGGTTCTGACATGTTCTCAGTCTCCAAGAGCAGCTGCACAACCTGAACATGTGCAGCTGCTCTGGCCCCAGTCCTTTATTGCAAGTCTCAAGAGTTCAAGAGTTTGATTCTCATCATTCCACAACATGACATGCATGAGGAGGAACCAAACAGTTCCTGAGCTCCTCTTATGTCAACATTTAAGAAGTAAATAAGAAAATAAAAACTAGGTCATGAATTAAAAAGTCAGAAGAATCAATAAAAAGTAACCCCTCCCCCCTTACAGACACATGTGCACACGAACTTGAAGCAGCAGTCCATCAGTGCAGGTATGATGTCATAAAGGGATG